>NW_015160268.1:368106-404185 GCF_001447785.1 Gekko japonicus | reverse complement strand
CAAGGTGCTGGGCAAAAGTGGTATTTTCTTCACGAAGTGTTTACAACGTGAGTGATGCTTCTAACGGCTCTTGTTGTAGCTTCATGTTGAGTTGGTTCCGAGTGAACTTTCTACTCACACAAGACCAGGGCTATTTTTGGGCAGGAACACACAGGAACGGAGTTCCAGCTGGCTCCTGAGTTGGCCACGCCCAGCAGGAGCTCATTAGCATGACAGGCCACATCCAACAGCAGAAACGCACTAGAATTGGCTACATTCGGGGTATGTGGCCTAAGATGCAAAGGAGTCCCTGCTATAAAAAAAGGCCCTGGGTTTTGACAACAAACAAGGTAAACGGAATAAGAAGCAAAAGGTGGGTGTGGCCGGATGACCACACTTCTGGTAACATGGGGGTGTGGCCTAATATGCTAATGAGCTGTGCTGTCAGGGGTGTGACCTAATATGCTAATGAGTTTCTGTTGTTGGGTATGGCCTATTATGCTAATGAGTTCCTGCTGGGCTTCCCCCCCCCCAATACTGCTTCTCTGCAACAAAGCGGCCCCCAGGCAGAAAAGTCAACTCAGGGGCCGCCAGAAGGAAGGGGGAATGGGTGGAGATTACCCCACTGCTTCTGTTAGCAGAAAATTTAGTTTGAATCTAACCCATTATTTCTGCTGGTCACATTACCTCATCACTGTGGTGTATTTTCGGTTTTTCTTTTATCTTTCTTTTTTAAAAAGTACTCAGCCCCACCTACCCCTCAGGGTGTCTGTTGTGGGGAGGGGAAGGGAAAAGAGTTTGTAAGCCGCTCTGAGACTCCTTTGGGTAGTGAAGGGCAGGGTATAAATCCAATCTCTTCTTCTTAAATCTTACCGTGGTTAGCTACCTGTGAACTCTTCCAGAGCAGGGCCGGTTCCAGGTTTAGGAGGTCCCTGGGCAGGGGCAATCCAGGGTCCCTCTACTCTATTCCACCCACCACCAGGTCCCCACTGGCCCCTTCTTTCCGGCCCACCTGCCTGCCTAGGGATGCCAGCTTCCAGGTGGGACCTGGGGACCCCCCCAGAATTACAGCTCGTCTCCAGACTACAGAGATCAGCTCCCCTGGAGAAAATGGAGGCATTGGAGGGTGGGCTCTGTACGCCACTTAGTGAGGTCCCCGTCCTCCCCAGGCTCCATCCCCAAATCTCCTGGAGTTTCCCAACCTGAAGCTGGCAACCCTGCCTCCCCATCCCCTGCCGATGGCCAGGGGAGACCTGGAAACCAAATGCCCTTCTTCTGCCCAGGAACCCTCCCACATGCACTTTCCCCAATGGTACCAAGCCATGTGGGGCTGGGCAGTGCCATTGCCCGAAATGCTACCATTCTGCACCACCTGCATGCCCTTCCCCAATGTCACTGGGTGGTGCACATGGCAGGGGTCTGGGTGTTGGAAGGCCAAGCAGAAGATGGGGAAGGGCACGCAGGCAGGCGGCAGGACAGGTGTGAGGGCAACTGGTCAGAGGAAGTGGGGCCCTGGCAGCTCCCCTGCCTCAAGGTCTGCTGATGCCAGCCCTGTTCTGCAGCTGGACCAAGGAGTCTTCCTCCAATGGAAGAGACTTGTAATGATTCCTTGTTTCTGTGTGCGTGTGTCTCTTTAAAAGTTTGGTTGCATGGCTGTGGTAGATAGACTTGAGTGGTTGAGAGAGGCCAGTGTGGTATTATTAGTGGTTGAAAGAGAGGGGGAGGGGTTTTGGAAATGAATCTGGTTGGATGAGTATGTGAGTCAGTCAAGAGTTTCAGTTAGAAGTTGACAGTTGATGTTGAGTTAGTTTGTTCTGTGTTGAAGCAGTTAGAAGTGGACAGCTGCGGTTGTTCAGTGAGAAAGAGAAAGAGAGCTGAAAGCTGAATGTATAGGAAAAAGTAAAGTAAAGTTTAAGTGAAGTAAAGTTAAAGGAAAGTCTGAGTGTCATAACAGACTGGAGTGAAACAGTGAACATATATGGCATTGAGATAAACAAGTGTTACAAAGTTACATGAAAAGATCCCTGTCAGTGAGGGAAAAGATTGAGTGTGATACCAAAGAAATTGTACATCATTTACACATTACTAGTTACATTGTATCACCCTATTTAGTATTTATTTCAATAAATCCTCTTTTATTTAAGTTTATACCAGCTCTGAATGAAATACTTCTCAGGACCACATAGTTCCTCGTAAGCCTTGAACTCGGTCTACCAAACTAAAAAGAGCGACAGTAGAAGCATAAAGGTTTGGAAATCCTTAAAATTTCCTGGTGGCAGCAGAATCTACCCAATTAAACATAATAAAGAGAACTTTTAAAGTGAAAATAGTCCTCCCCAATAAGGAGGATGTCACAAGACTCCTCTTCAAGTCAAAGAGCCACATCCATTGGAGAAAGGCTCCTTGCTCTAGAGGAAACCTTCAGTGTTGTTAGCAGAGTGGTAGGATACAACCAAATGTTAACTTACGTCACAGTGTTTCTTCCAAGGAGACCCAGGATTAGGTCGCCAACTCTGGGTTGGGAAATACCTGGAGATTTGGGAGGTTTGGGGCCTGAGAAGGGAAGGGTGGGGTCTGCAAGAGGGAGGGACGTCATTGGGGTGTAATGCCACTGAGTCCACCTTCCAAAGCAGCCATTTTCTTCAGGGGAACTGATGTCGGTCATCTGGAGATCCACTGCAATAGTGGGACATCTCCAGGTGCCACCTGGAGGTTAGCAACCCTAATCCCCCACGTGCCTCACTGGCAGCTGAGCCCTTTCTGGAGAACAATGGCTGTTTTTCACTCTCCCTCCTCCTCTTTGTTCTGTCAAGGTTCCAGTGGCTCTCATTGGCTGTTACCGGTTCCATGAACATTCCAACCAGTTTTAAAAGGGGACTGATAGCTTTCAGAAGATAGGCAGGACTTTGACCTGTCAGCCATACCTGATCCAGGCTTGAGGAGGCTTTGATTCTAGGTAGCTGGCGTGAAAAATAGAATTTGCTCAGAAGCCGTAGAGGCAGAGAGAAAGGACGTTCCATTGGCTTGTGTCCATTCCTTAAACAGTATAACAATTTCAGCCAGCCTCACTGGAGAGCACAGAAATGGGGATACATGTTCTGAATGGACATGTATGTACGTGTTTTAAATAATTAACAAAAAAAATTAATGGACGAGAAATAAAGTGAAACAAAAGAGAGGTAATGTGGTTCTGTGGATTGCAGCATAGATGTCAACTTAGCATGGCAGTGCTCTTGCGTGACTAAGCTAACAGCGTGCCCAGGGCTCTACTGGTAGCAGGAGCTCCTTTGCATATTAGGCCACGCCCCCTAGTGTAGCCAATCCTCCAAGAGCTTACAGAGCTCTTCTTACTGGGGCTACTGTAAGCTCTTGGAGGATTGGCTACACTAGGGGTGTGTGGCCTAATATGCAAAGGAGCTCCTGCTACCAGTAGAGCCCTGTGCCCCACCAAACATGGCTGACCTCATCCACCATATTGAATCACCTTTTCTAGTACTGCTAGGAACAGGGGAAGTCCTGCCTGAAGGGCACAGGCAAAGAGAAGAGAGAGAAGAAGAGCAGGGTTTTATACCCCCCACTTTTCTCTACCGTAAGGAGTCTCAAAGAGGCTTACAATCATGTTCCCTTCCTCTCCCCACACCAGGCACCTTGTGAGGCAGGTGGAGCTGAGAGAGTTCTGAGGGAACGGTGACTGGCCCAAGGTCACCCAGCAGGCTTCATGCAGAGGAGGAGTGGGGAATCGAACCCAGTTCCCCAGATTAGAGTCCACCACTCTTAACCACTACACCCCACTGGGCCAGTTTGGTGTAGTGGTTAAGTGTGCGGACTCTAATCTGGGAGAACCGGGTTGATTCCCCATCCAGCTGCTGGATGACCTTAGGCAAGCCATAGTTCTGTCAGAGCTGTTCTCTCAAGGACAATTCTGTCAGAGCTCTCTCCGCCTCACCCATCTCACAGGGTGTCTGTTGTGGAGAGGGGAAGAGAAAGGAGTTTGTAAGCGGCTCTGAGACGCCGAGTGAAGGGCGGAGTATAAATCCAATCTCCTCCTCCTGCTGCTGCTGCTTCTTCCGCTTCTTCTTCTTCTTGGGTTGTAGCGGCTTACAATCACCTTCTCTTCTTCTTTCTACAACAGGCACCTTGTGAGGCAGGTGGGGCTGAGAGAGTTTTGAGAGAAGTGTGACTGGCCCAAGGTCACCCAGCAGGCTTCAAACCCGGTCTCCAGATCAGATCCTGCTGCTCTTAACCACTATACCACGCTGGTCTGGGGGCTGCCCTGTGGGGCCGGACATCTCATCATCCTTTCATTTCCACAGATTTAGTCCCATTGATACAAAAGGCAGGAGGGCGACTCCACGCCCCAACCTACTGAATCCTTCAGCATCTTTATTCCCCTTCGTTTCTATCTCCCACTTCAAATAAGAGCAAACCAGCTCACGGAGCAATTGTAGAATAAGTTTGTCCTTTCGGACAAGGTGTTCAAAGGCCGGCAGTTGGGGGACACAGGTTTTTTTGGGGCAAAATGTAGGGCTGCCACACAGTATAAAGATAGGGTTTGCCAACCCTAACTGGCCTTCGGGCGGGAGAAACTGGGGAGCAGGGGATGGTTAAACCATAGAGTTCGGGGTGAATCCTAGAACATTGCACTGACAGAATGACAAAACTTTTTGTTTTGTTCTGAAGGCGATGTCGCACTTTGATCTGATGCCAAATTGCTCCCCAACAGGGTGCAACTGGGACCCAGAACGGGAGACCTAGCCTCCTTGCATAAAGGTGACGCCTTATGTGAAGACACTGTTTATTTCCTATAGTTTTATCTCCTATTAAGGAGCTCGGCCTCCTCTCCTCCATTTAATCTGCACAACAACCTTGGGAAGCAGGCTAGGCTGAGAGAGTATGATAGGCCCAAGGCCACCCAGTGAGTTTCCGTGGCATGAGTGGGGATTCGAACCTGGCTCTCAGAGATCCCAGTCCAACACACTAGACCAGGGGCGTCAAACTCACTGGAAATGTGTTATTTAAAGTTCTTTGTGTTTGTGTCCTTTATAAAGTTTATCTCTCTGCTACCTGGCACTACGTTTTATGACACACATGGCCCGGCCCAACAAGATCTCATTTATGTCAGATCCGGCCCTCATAACAAATGAGTTCGGCACCCGTGCTCTAGACGCTAAAACAAGCTGACACTCAGGTCCTTGGCTAACGTGGGGCCCACGGGGCCCGCCCCCCCCAGCATGTCTTCTGGCCCCCTCCCTCTTGGGCTGGTCCCAAATTGAATTAATGTAATTAACTTGGATTTATTTAGCTGTGCCCCACCTGAGGCCCCGTCCCCAAAAAATCCCTAGCGATGGGGCTGCTGACACAATAAAGACTGTACTGATTAGAAGTAAAAATGCAAATCCATTTTTTTTAAAAAAAAGCACTAATAATGGTTTGCAACAACCTGAAGGCTGTAGCAGCATCTGGTAAAAATATACAACGTAGGGCTGTTTTTCACATTTACCGAAAGTTGCACAGGAACTACAAATGAGTCAGGAAATGCACCACGGCATATCCTCCCCGTCTGCCTCCCTGCATCCTGGTGTTCAGCAACAGACACAGCTGACTTAGAGAAGAAGGGCAATAGAGGATGGGTTGTTGCAAAGTTGCAGTTGGAGGGGGGGGGGAGCACCCACTCCCCCATGGATGCAACGCAGGTGAACGTCTGACCTCAATTCTGAGGCTGTGTGATCCTAAGAATACTTTCCCTGGATGAAATCCTCCTGAATAAAATGGGGTTTACTTCTTAAGTCGACCTGCTTAGGATTGCTCTGTGAACTGAGGCATTGGGTGTGTGACTAAGGTTGCCAGCTGCCTGGAGGAAAAATAATAACCTGTCACTTTAAGAGAGGGTTCAAGGGATGTTATTGACCTCTATGCCATGGAAAGCTTCAGCTGCCCATTTCCATACACCTTGGCTATTTTAAAGGGACAGGACATCCCCCCCCCCCGCCGCCAGTTGGCAACCATAGCAATCCATCAATGTCAGGGCCCGCTGGATTGTTCCTAGTGTGTAATTTCCTTAGAATCATCTGTTTATGGGTGAACTTTCATGGATTACAAGTAACCCATAACACAGGGTTTCCTCCCCCTGTTTCCACAGTCAGGATTAAATGTTTGTTACTGGGGCTCAGTCCTAAAATTTGTTTTCAGTAACCTGGGATCAGTAAAACAGTAATGAAGAAAATGTCTCTTTGAGCACATGCAGAATTCCTTTCCCTTGGTGTTAAGGGCTAAATTAGATTGGAAGCTGTGGCTCCATTTTGGGGGTATCTCGCTATGTAACTAAGGGTTTTTCTGCATTTTCATTTTCCTCGCTTGTAAGTTCCTGTTTCTTTGGGCTTTCCCCCCCTGTTCCGCATGTGTTTTCCTCTGTCTGTCAATATTAGGTAAAGGTAAAGGTTCCCTTGCTCGAAAGCCAGTTGAATCCGACTCTAGGGTTGCGGTGCTCATCTCCGTTTCAAAGCCGAAGAGCCAGCGCTGTCCGAAGACGTTTCCGTGGTCATGTGGCCGGCATGACTAAACACCAAGGCGCACGGAACGCTGTTACCTTCCCACCGAAGTGGTACCTATTTAGCTACTTGCAATTTCTTGCTTTCGAACTGCTAGGTTGGCAGGAGCTGGATCTAGAGACGGGAGCTCACTCCGTCATGCGGTGCACTCGGGTCTCGAACTGCTGAACTACCGACCTTCCACAGCCTGCAGTTCAGCGTCTTAACCACTTGAGCCGCCGCAGCTCCTCTGTTGATATTACATTGGTTTCCTCAATCAGAAATGCTCTCCTCCAAAAGCTTGAAGTCCCAGGAAAGAAAGAAAAAAGACCAGTGTGATATGCATACCTGTCTTGCCTCCCCTCCTGGGGTTTAAAGCAGCCAGGGAAGGGCATTTCCAATTGGGGAAATGCCTTAAGGGGAAAGAGGTGAACGCCCACTCCCATACCTACTCCAAATGTCTCCACAGCTGGTGTCTGCATCTAATTTACAGAGATGGAGACCTGACACACAGGCCTTCCAAGAGTCACTTGTCCTTTCGACCTTGGCCATCCTTTTCCTCCAAACATTTAGGGTTAACTAGAGGGGTATTCACTGTTCAGTGAGGATGGTTCTCTTGAGGTCCCGCATCTCTCTCTTGAGGAATGAAGCAGTGGCTACAGGTGGCTGGCGTGGATTTATTCAATGAGACAGCATCACAGAACAGCAGGTTTTAAATTCTTTGCTGTCTTGTGTCAATATGCAAGACTATCTACTATACTCGCGGGATGCTATGACATTTTTTTTGTTAGAAAACTAGCAGAATTACAGCATCCAGGAGCTATGATTACCTTTCCATTTTGTGTGTTTGTGTGCGCGCCCATGCCTAAAGTCATGGTGGCCTCTGGTGAATCCTATTGGGGTATGGAGGACTTTTAGAGAAGTGGCTTGATAGCCTGCCTCTGGCCTCCCAGTCCTGGTATTCTCTGGAGTTCTCCCATCCAAATACTTACCAAGGTCAGCCCTGCTTAATTTCCAAGATTTAACAAGATCAGGCTTGCCTGGGCTATCCGGTCAGGGCGGAACTATGGTTACCTTTATGCACTAGAAAAAGAATGGATGCAATAATACTGCTCAGCTCAAGCACCCTGTGTATTATCACAGTAATCTTTACAACCTCCCTTTAAGGTTGGCCAGTACTGTTACCCCCATACTGTAGAACTGAGGCAGAGAAGCTTATACATAAGGGCACCTTGTAAGTTCATGGCTAAGGTTGGAACTGGACTCCCCAGCCATTGCAGTGTTGCCTAGCTTAGCACAGCTAGTGGATGATCTTTGGCCCCGGTCACACGGGAGGTTTAGGGCCGGAAGAGGGACGGATCGGGGGTGCAGCAAATGGGCGCGATCACACCGCAACATCTGGGAAGCGGCGCGCACCCGTCCCTGATCCGGCCCTTCAGGCCGAAAATGCACATAAAAAACCTGCAAAAGAGCAGGACTTACTTGAAATGCCGCAGCAAGCGCAGCTGTGAGATCGCCAGCGCGCCTGTCTGCAGGAGCAATCGAGGCCCCCAGCCGAACTTCGCATGCGCACACATGCGTAGCCGGCTGCCTCACTCTCCCTTCAGTGGCTCCCCCCCCGGCATCTGATCGTGCCGGGGAGGAACTGCGCGGTGGCTCAGGGGATCTGTCTGATCCCGCCACCGCGTGTCTCTTTGGCTGTGCTCCCCCTTCCCCCGTGTGGCAGGGGCCTTTGTACTTTTCTTGGTTAGATTTGAATTTTCCATTCTTTACATTTGACATTATATTTCCTGCATTTCACAGCTTCTTGATCATGCATGTTTATTTTATTGATAATACCTCCTTCATTAAAGAACTGACTAATGATGATCCACTACATTACACCTGAAGAAGGGTACTGTAATCCCCAAAGGTTATGCTGGAATTTTTTTTAAAAGAGTTTTTTTAAAAAAAGGTGCCACTAGACTCCTATTTATTTTTGCTGCCACGCACCAACACAGCTCTCCTTTTTGAATTTTATCTTTCATGCCATTCATTCAGGTGGGTAGCCGCATTGGTCAGAAGTAGCAGAACAACGTTTGAGTCCAGTTTGACACCTTTAAGACCCACTGAACTCAAGCCTTGGAAATTGTTTTTCTATTCTGTCCCATTAGAGGGAGCACTTCTATAATCAAACATGAACAAGGCCTATTCATCTGAACAAAATTTGAGTCCAGTGGCACCTCTGAGGCCAACAAAGTTTTATTCAGAGTGTAAGCTTTTGGGTGCAAAAAAACGCTTCTTCAGACAAAACTGGAATAAAATCTCAAAAGCTAGTTACAGGAGAAAAGAGGGTGTGACTAGTCCTGAGTCCTGCAAGTAGCTTTTGAGATTTTATTCCAGCTCTGTCCGAAGAAGTATGTTTTGCACATGAAAGCTTACACTTTGAATAAAACTTTGTTGTTCTTAAAGGTGCCACTGGACTCAAACTTTGTTCCGCTGCTTCGGAGCAACACGGCTACCCCACCTGAATCTAGGCATATATGTCAGTTTGTCTGTTAACATAGGTATAGATGTCAAGGAAAACTCACAAGTATGATTATCATTAGCAGTTATGAAAAGCAACATTCTAAACCATTTCTACAAACATTGATGATCATTCCAGACAAAAATTGACTGGGAACTGTGTAAACCCATACGGTTGGTGACATTATGGCAACTGAAAATCATACGAGACTGCACGGTATGTAAATATTTCTGTCTACAGGTTGTTCCACTAATACAAAAGAGATGATAATACAAAAGAATATAATTCAGGAGGCTAGCCGCTGAAAAGCACATAGTCAAGAAGAAAAAGAAGAAAGCAAACAGGAAAGAATGTGCTCCTCAGTGCAGTAGACCATAATATATGCTGCAATAAAACTTGAAAACATCAATCATACTTGCTGGTATAGATATGTGGTTGAGATATCTTCACATGGTACCTACAGGTGTTTCTTTGTATTGTCTGCTTTTAACTGTTTTACGATGTCCAATTTTCTACAATGTCAGAGGAATTCACTGATTTCTCCTACCTCCTCTATCCTCACAAAAAAGACACAGAAACACTTCATTCGGTCTTCCCCAGTCGTTTGTAGGCATGAACAAGCCCCACTGTCTTAAAATGCCCCCCAAATGAGATGTGAATTTAAATTTCATAACAAAGTTAGAGTCCACCTTCAAGACCTGGGTATAAGCTTCACACCAACATGGCTACCCATCTTAAATCTCACAGACAGTGAAAATTTTGAAACATCATTTAAATAAATTGGAAGTTCCATTTCTCCACATATCAACAAAGTTGAAATTCAACACTAGGTGGCTTTGAAAATCGGTCAAAATGACAATGAACAGAAGTCCTTGGCTATCACTTCATATTTTTACACTATTTCTGTTTTCTTTTAGTGTGTGGGAGGTAAGATGGAATATAAATATTTTAAGGAACATGCAAAATAGCAATTGACTATGAATAACAGTCACAGAGTGGTTAAAAATGTGTGTGGGGGGGGACATTTGTGACATAATCTTTCAGTGTTGGCAATTCCTGTCTGTATTAGGACACACTGACTTTTTTAAAAAAGTATTTTCTTTCCCATATTCAGTTGCTGGAACTGCTATTTGGAGGGCGAAAATGATGTGAGAGAGAGGCTTTCGCCAAATGCCATTCTTCCTTCACACTACAACCCTCACCAGAGAAAGGGTGTTTATGAATTCAAGAACAGTGAGAACTAGACAGAAGAATGAATCCTAAATAAAAGGACACATTCTTATGCACGCAACTCAGGCCCGTAGCTTCAGTGGGGCATTTTGGGGCCTGGACCCCCGACTTCCTGCCAAGGCCCCACAACTTCCACCCAGCCCTCAGTCCCCCCCTGGCTCTCTGGGCCACCCGGAGGACTCCCCACCACATCCCCTTCCCCAAGCGGAGCTTGCTTCGCCACGTAGGCAGGCAGAGTGTGAATGCTGCAGAAGTGGGTTTAAAATTTTTTAATATTATTTTATGATGTCAGTGCCCCCTGACTTATTTAAAAGCCCCCCCCCCGAACTATAAAATCCTAGGTACAGGTAGGGTTGCCAAGTCTATCTTTGCCGGGAGTGGGGGGCTCCTGGCTGGCGTCTTGTTTGCGCGTGAGCGCTGCACGCACGTCACCCGGAAGTGACGGGAGGACGCCAGGCATGCTGGGGGTGGGGCCACGGCCATACAAGGGAAAACTCTATGCCCCCAGCGTGCCCGACGTACCCGCGTCACTTCCGGGTGACGCGCATGTCAGGGTGGAGTTTCCCCCGGGGCCCCATCCGGCAGCTCCGGGGAATGGGCCTCTGGGGCGGGGGTTTCCCCGCCCCCTGGGGGGACTTGGGATCCCTAGGTACAGGCCTGATGCAACTCTAGCTGTTAAGGATTTGGAAGGGTTTTTTTGCAGACTGGCATGGGAAATCCCTGAGAATTGGGGAGCAGGCCCAGGGGCGGGCAGAATTTGGAGAGGAGAAGAAGCTCAGTGAGGATATGATGCCAGAGAGCCCACCCTCCAAAACAGCCCTCCCCCCCCCCAGGGGAACAGATCTCTGTAGGATGGAGTTCAGTTGTAAATCCGAGAGAACTTCAGGCTCCACCTGGAGGCCAGGAACCCGGCCTGGAAGGTTTTCATGATTCCATATTCAGCGAGTAATATGGAAACAGTGGGACAGGCATTGGTAAAATTTGAAGAAGAAGCAGGATGAGGGCAAGATGGCACCCCCATGTCCCTGCCCCCCCTGGATGCCCAGACTTGGCAGCCCTGGATGGCAAAGGGTTTCCAGCTGACCAAAAAGGTCTCCCCTCCAAACTCCATTGTAGAGGCTTGTTTTGCTTTTGATGCCATTTCTGGGAAGGCTCTGCCACTTACGGTCACCCCTTGGACCTCGAATGGGTTTGGGAGCCTCTGTAGTGTGATGGCACAGTGTGATGTCACTCTAGGACGTGGGTTTCTTCCAGAATCTGTCGTATAATCTATGGTATACCATAGAGTCTGACCTCCAAGGGTGACATTCCCTCTAGGGGAATTGATCACGGTAATCTGGAGATCAGTTGCAATTCTGGGAGAACTCCAGGCCCCATCTGGAGGTGGGTAACCATCTTTCCTGACTCGCCACTGAACTACAACTCCCAAGAAAAAGGAATTGCTGGAACTCTGATTTATGTCTCTTGTGTGGATATGGCCTTCAGCTCTGGGAAGATGCCTATGGTAGAAGGTGGTGGTTGCTGTATCTAGGGGAGGGCCCGTGGCTCAGTGGTAAAGCATCTGCCTTGAATGTAGAAGGTCCCAGGTTCAACCCCTGACATCTCCAGTTAAAAAGACCAGGCAGAAAGTGATATCGTCTGCCTGAGACCCTGGAGAGCTGCCACCAATCTGAGTAGACAGTACTGGCCTTGATGGACCAACTGTCTGTTTCTGTATAGGGCTGTTTCATGTACTCTGGTCCACTGAGGCTGGTAAAGGTCAAAGCCTGCCCTTTTGATTTTGTACTGTCTAACTCAATAATGGAGCTGCGGTGGCTCAAGTGGTTAAGACGCTGAACTGCAGGCTGTGGAAGGTCGGTAGTTCAGCAGTTCGAGACCTGAGTGTGCCGCATGACGAAATGAGCTTCCGTCTCTAGTTCCAGCTCCTGCCAACCTAGCAGTCCGAAAGCAAGAAATTGCAAGTAGATAAATAGGGACCACTTCGGTGGGAAGGTAACAGCGTTCCGTGCGACTTGGTGTTTAGTCATGCCGGCCACATGACCACGGAAACGTCTTCGGACAGCGCTGGCTCTTCGGCTTTGAAACGGAGATGAGCACCGCAACCCTAGAGTCGGACTCGACTGGCTTTCGAGCAAGGGAACCTTTACCTTTATAGCATATGTATAGCTGCGGTGGCTCAAGTGGTTAAGACGCTGAACTGCAGGCTGTGGAAGGTCGGTAGTTCAGCAGTTCGAGACTGGGTGCCGCATGATGGAGTGAGCTCCCATCTCTAGTTCCAGCTCCTGCCAACCTAGCAGTTCGAAAGCAAGAAATTGCAAGTAGATAAAGAGGTACCACTTCGGTGGGAAGGTAACAGTGTTCCATGCGCCTTGGTGTTTAGTCATGCCGGCCACATGACCACGGAAACGTCTTCGGACAGCACTGGCTCTTCGGCTTTGAAACGGAGATGAGCACTGCAACCCTAGAGTCGGATGCGACTGGCTTTCGAGCAAGGGAACCTTTACCTTTACCTTTTTAACTCAATAATGCCTCTGTAGCCAAACAGGAAAGTTGATGTTTCGTCTCAAAGCCCAGGAGACTTCATTTTGAGACCAGGCTTTGCTGAGTGGGGTTGATTGCTGATAATGTTCCAGCTAGGAGCAAATGGGACGATAGAACGATTCTTTGCAGTGCTAATGAAGGTGCTTTTGGTTCTGGTTTTCAGCTCTTCCAGGGACCCTCTCGGGGACAGCCTCTCTGCTCAGGGCGCCTCTGGTAAGCACTTTCTGTCACTTCAACCATCTGCTGTGTTGACCTTTGTAAAAATGGGGTTAAGGTGAGCTTGGGCACCCCAGAGTTCTGGTGGGATGTGGGCTCTTTTTGTAGCAGGAACTCCTTTGCATATTAGGCCACACACCCCTAATGTAGCCAATCCTCCAAGAGCTTACAGAGCTCTTCTTACAGGAGCTACTGTAAGCTCTTGGAGGATTGGCTACATTAGGGGTGTGTCTCTTAATATGCAAATAAGTACCTGCTACAAAAAGAGCCCTCGCCTGTGTTCCCCCAGCAGGGTGAATAGCAGCTCCCTGAAGCAAGGTTACCAACCTCAAGGTGATGGCTGGAGATCTCCTGGGATGACAACCGGTCTCAGTTCACCTGGAGGAAAATGTCCACTTTGGAAGGTGGACTCTGTAGGGCATTGTACCCTGCTGAAGACCCTCCCCTCCCCATTTCTCAGGCTCCACTCCCAAAATTTCCAGGTGTTTCTCAACCTGGAGCTGGCAATCCTACCCTGAAGTCATTTCTGATCAGGGAACCAACAAACGGGGCAGGTGAGGCCTCCATTCCCCACAAAACGGTGCTCTCGATTTGAATTCCCCCAGTCTGGAACAAACAGCAGCCAACGGAGAGTTCTGTATGGCAGCTGAAGTGGTGTATCCCAACCCAGTTGTGTGTGTGTGTGGAGCATAGGGTTGCCAACTCCGGGTTCGGAAATTCCCGGCAATTTGAGGGTAAAACCTGGGGAGTCTGAAGCTGCCATTTTCTCCAGGGCGCTTGATCTCTGTAGTCTGGAGACAGGTTGCAGTTCCGGAAGAATCCAGGGCAATCTTTTTGTAAAGTAGGATCTGGCAACAGGGCAGGTGCAACAGTTAAGGCCTCAGAGTCAGAGCAGGCCTGGATCTGGTGGTCTGAGTGACTGAGAGGTTTCTTATTGCCAGACACAGAATGCCTTTGAAGGGCCCCATAGAAAAATAGACATGACATATGTCATATGAGTCATTTTGTAGAAAAAGAGGTGCAGGCGCTCATTAGCATAACTCATGTGCATATGCCACACCCCCTGACCTCACCGGAAGTGTGTCAGAAGGCAACACCCACCGCTCAGGCTCCACTGGACTGTTTTGGATTGCTAGCTATGGGGGTGGGTGGAGAACATGCAGATCTGCCCTCACAGAGGAGGGAGAGCTTGTACCTGAAGGCGGGCCGGAGGGGGGGCTCTGCAACTTACCTGGCTGCTTCTTGCTCCTCATGGCCCGACTGAGGGCTGTTGGGAGCAGGGGGTGGGGCTTGTTGCATGTGCCCGCCCCCTGGACTCCTTACTGCCAGAGCTTCCGTACTGTGCACTCCCACAGGAAATGACCCCAGGTAATAATGCATACGTGGGTGGGGCGTTCCGGAATGTTTTGGAGAGTATCTGAGCAACTGTAACTGTGTCAGAACTCTGAACTGCCGGTGTCTCATGCTGGAGTTCCCTTTCTCCGAATAAAGTTCGCTCGTGTTGTGTTTGAGGCCTCGCCTGGTGTGGTTGATTGGATTTGACTCACCGGAGAACGTGAACCCAAACTTTGGTTAACAGCAGCATACCTGTTATTTAGAGGGGAAGGCTATACGGGGAGCTCCCAGAACCTTCAACCTCTTGTCTTTCTGTACACTGGCTTTAAAACTGCCAACTCTAGATTAGGAAATTTGGGGGGGTGGAGCCTGGGGCAGGGTGTAATGCCATAGAGCCCACCCTCCAAAGCAGCCCTTTTCTCTGGGGGAACTGATCGCAATTGTCTGGCGATCCCCTGGAGGTTGGTAACCCTAGATCATAGTGGAAAACCGATAGCAGCTTTGGGCTTTGCTCAGATGATTAGTTCTTGCCCTTGTTGTCTTGGGAGCTTCCTTTGTTCACCTTCCTCTCCCCTCCAGCTTTTACCCTTTGTCAGGTCCCCTTTCAATTTGCTTGAATCGACCCCTGTCCAGCACTGGGGTGATTGTGGATGGTTCCCTTACAGGACTCTGTAGCAACAGAACCAGCTTTGAAGATGACCTTACCCTGGGAGCGGAAGGTAAGAGGTGTGATATTTCTGGGTCCGCAGATTAAAGAATGAAGAATGCCTTACAACCACTTTAAGTAGGTTCTAAAGAAACCAGAGCGTTGGTCTTAGAAGCTTTGCTGTTGAGCACGTTATTTCAATGAAGGTAGATGTCCTTGGAGCTGCGGTGGCTCAAGTGGTTAAGACGCTGAACTGCAGGCTGTGGAAGGTCGGTAGTTCAGCAGTTCGAGACCCAGGGTGCCGCATGACGGAGTGAGCTCCTGTCTCTAGTTCCAGCTCCTGCCAACCTAGCAGTTCGAAAGCAAGAAATTGCAAGTAGATAAATAGCTTTGGTGGGAAGGTAACAGCGTTCCGTGTGCCTTGGTGTTTAGTCATGCCGGCCACATGACCACGGAAACGTCTTCGGACAGCGCTGGCTCTTTGGCTTTGAAACGGAGATGAGCACCGCAACCCTAGAGTCGGACTCGACTGGCTTTCAAGCAAGGGAAACTTTTAGATGTCCTTAAGGGGCCATGGTGGCTCAGAGGTTAAGATGCTGAGCTGCAGACTGGGAAGGTCTGTAATTCGGCAGTTCGAGACCCAAGTGCTGCATGACGAAGTGAGCTCCCACCTCTGGCCCCAGCTCCTGCCAACCTAGCAGTTCGCAAGCAAGAAATTGCAAGTAGATAAATAGGTACCGCTTCAGTGGGAAGGTAACAGCGTTCCGTGCGCCACGGCATTTAGTCATGCCGGCCACATGACCACGGAAATGTCTTTGGACAGCGCTGGCTCTTCAGCTTGGAAACGGAGATGAACACCGCCCCCTAGAGTCGGACTCGACTGGCTTTTGAGCTAGGGAAACCTTTACCTTTAGATGACCTTATCCAAGTTTGGAGGTCAAAGTGGGGGAGAGATCAGCCTTCATACCAGGTTGGTCCCATTCCAAATTACATGTGGCCAGGCAGGTTAGTAGAGCACTGCAGAGTGAACATGGGCTTCAGAGGGATTCGGTGAATCTCTTGCTCACAATAATCATTTCTCCCTTTCTTTCCAGCCACACTGCTACTGGACAAAGATATAGCTGAGTCCCGGTGAGTAACAGGCACCAAAACATTCAGCTTTGCTCTGAAATTCAGCAACATTTCACAGGTGATATCTGAGAGGTTTATTGTTTGACTTTGGAAATTAGATTTTGAAGAATGCCTTTGGGGAAAAAAAACAAGAAGGGCACATTTCATAGACAATGGCACATATCCTGCAGTGCATTCTGAATTAGCATTGTGGTAGTGGAAGCATTTCTCTCTCTCTCCCCCCTCCCTTCTATTTTCTGCACTCTTATTTTCTTGACTTGTACATTTCTGTTTCTTTGGGGGGTTTCTGTTCCACACACGTTTTGCTCCCTCTAGTGGTCAATCTAATAGTACAGTAGTTTATGTCCAGCAGATTTAAAATGCAGGGGTTTATGCTGGACATAACCCAGTGTAATTATCAAATTGACCACTAGATGAAACAAAACATGCATGGAACAGACCCCCCCCCCCGAAACAGGGACCTACAAGTGAGGAAAATGAGAATGTGGGAAAGCCCTCTTTCTTTCTTTCTTTCTTTCTTTCTTTCTTTCTTTCTTTCTTTCTTTCTTTCTTTCTTTCTTTCTTTCTTTCTTTCTTTCTCTTGCATAAAGAAAACTTTATTGTAATCCGACCAGGCATTGTGTTTTCACCTATGCTCCATTGTTATTTATTTAATAATGCATTTATACAGAGGGATTTGATTGTGGTAATGGTTAGCATCCACAGCTGTACAAGACTAGTAGCATATGCAGTGCTACTTTTCAGCAACTATTGTTTTATTAATGGAATGACAATACTTTGAAGATGAATTCCATCTCTGTGTTTCTGGATATATGTGTCAGCAAATAAAGAAAAAGAAGCTCTTACACTGTGCATCTTTTTTGGGGGAAACATAAAGTAATAATATTACAGTGGAAGCCTATGTATGGTCTGGCTACATTTTCTGGGCTGACTCTCATACACAAGACTGCAACCTTAACGTCCTCAGTTATTCATTTTTAGAGTTTGTCTTTCCAAAAACCTGTGTGTCCAAATGTATTTAGTAACTGACAGTGTTGAAAACAAGTTATCCCTTTATGGATTTGTTGTATTTTTTTAACAACTGGTTTATATGTTATCTTTGCCAGCTATTGCTGGTATTTCTTGATCATTTCAAAACTTAGTGTCTTATTGTTTTGCTTTTTTAATCTTCCCTTTTATTGCTGCTTCAAATGATTTGATTGCTGGATCTTGTGCAGTAAGTTAGGGCTGCCAGCTTTTAAACTGGGCCCTCTAGCTGTTCCTTTAATATCGGTTTGATCTGCAGCAACTACCGTGTGATGTCATTTACCTCCATACCATGAAAAGCGTTGACGATTTCCACTCAAGAAACCTTTATTAAAGAATGGGATGTTTTTCTCCAGGCCTGTTGACAACTTTCATTTCAGTTTAGGGTTGCCAGCACATGGCTGGAATCATCAGGAGACTTGGGGGAGGGCATTGCAGGGGAAAAAGACATCAGTGACATGTTGAGAGCCAGTTTGGTGTAGTGGTTAGGAGCACAGCCTCGAATCAGAGAGAACTGGGTTTGATTCCCCGCTCCTGCACATGCTGCTGCTAGTATGACCTTGAGTCAGTCACAGTTCTCTCAGAGCTGTTCTCTCATGAGCAGTCCTCGAGAGAGCTCTCTCAGCCCCATCCACCTCACAGGGTGTCTGTTGTGGGGAGGGGAAGGGAAAGGAGATTGTAAGCTGCTCTGAGACTCCTTCGGGTAGTGAAAGGCAGGGTATAAATCCAATCTCCTCCTCCTCCTTCTTGATGTCACTTCTGACTGGAACCCAGAAGTGATATCACTGAAGATCTAGGATTTCAACCAATTTCTGTGGTAAAAACCATAGATAGCCAAGTGACTTCCTCCCTGCCCTTTCTCTCCTGCTGCTCGACTGGGCACTGGTGGGGATGGGGGAGTGTCAGTGGCAAGCCTAGTTTTATATTAAAGGTAAAGGTTCCCTTGCTCAAAAGCCAGTTGAATCCGACTCTAGGGTTGCGGTGCTCATCTCCATTTCAAAGCCGAAGAGCCAGTGCTGTCCGAAGACATTTCCGTGGTCATGTGGCCGCATGACTAAACACCAAGGTGCACGGAATGCTGTTACCTTCCCACTGAAGTGGTACCTATTTATCTACTTGCAATTTCTTGCTTTCGAACTGCTAGGTTGGCAGGAGCTGGAACTAGAGACGGGAGCTCACTCCGTCATGTGGCACCCGGGTCTCGAACTGCTGAACTACCGACCTTCCACAGCCTGCAGTTCAGCATCTTAACCACTTGAGCCACCGCAGCTCCAAGTTTTATATTACTAGGTGTATATTTACTAGTTGTGATGATGTTGTAAACTGCCTCAGATATATTTTATTGAGACTGCCGCAGAGAACGTTTCTAAGTGACAAAATGAAAGAAAACTCCAACTTAGAAAGACCATAAGTCTCAAAGAAGTCCCCCCCAATCACCATAGCAGCTACAGTCCAACAGAGATGTGCTTAAGTCTTTTTTTTTCATTTTTACTGTCTTTGCTTCCATGGCAGAGCCCCCAAAGGTGCCTCCTCCTGGTGTGATCTACAGCTCAATCTGGACCACAGCCTCACTTCCAGTACTTTCTCAGTCAGCACTAACAAAACTAGCTCCAGGTAAGGATGGCGAAGACGTGTTGGGGGCTTGGGTGTGAAGAGCTACCCACTGGAGACCACATGAACCAGCAGTGGGGTTGTGTTGGCGCACAAGATGTGGCATGAGAAGACAGGGGCTCTGGTTCTTGCTCAGCTTTGAAGCCAGTGGCTAACTCACAAGTACGACCCCTCTGCATATCACACCTATTCCAATCACTCCTGCTATTCTCATTCCCCTGCTATTGTCATTTGCCTGCTAATGCCATTCGGACTCTGAAATCACTCCAAGATAAAAGCACAGATGGACTCACATTCTAGCTGTATCTGAAGAGGTGAGCAGTGACTCACGGACGCTGCCATGAATTTTGTTAGTCTTTAAGGTGCGATTGGACTCTTACTCTTTCCTACTGCTACAGACAGACTAACATGGCTACCCATCGTGATATATTGTGGCCCCGGTCACACGGGAGATTTTGGCCCGGGAGAGGGATGGATCGGGGGCGCAGCAAACGGGCGTGGGCACTCCGCAACATCTGGGAATCGGCTCGCACCCGTCCCCGATCTGTCCCTTCAGGCCAATAACGCGCTGCAAAAAAGAACCACCCACAGAGGAGGACTTACCTGGGACACCGCATCAAGCGCGGCTGTGGGATCGCCGGCGCGCTCTTCGTTCGTAGCAATCCTGGCTCCCGGCCGAACTGTGCATGCTCACACTGCCTCGCTTCCCTGTCAGTGGCTTCCCCCCGGCATCTGATCATGCCGGGGAGGAAGTGCAAAGCAACTCAGGGGATCTATGTGATCCCGCCGCTGCGTGTCTCTTTTGGTGCGGCTTTAAAAAGCCGCACTTTGCCCGTGTTTCCCCCCCCCCCGTGTGGCAGGGGCCTGTGTTGATTATCACATCAGGGTTGTGTTCCACATCACTTGGGGCACCTGTAATCCTGTCATAGGCAGCCTTAGTAAGCTGGGCCGAGGTCTACTTTCCTTGCTTCTTCCCTGACTGGAAGTACTCACATGGAGATGGTGGCAGCTCGTCAGTGAGGAACTTCCAGCCAAGGTTGTCAGGGTAGTTGCGCCACTCCCTATCCCCAGTTGCCAGTTCAGCCCTGCCTTCCATGTGCCAGCTGCTCTGCATTCACGTCTTGTGCTCCTCTGTCTTCCTTGTGCCCTGTGACCCCAAACCCTCTTTATGCCCACTGTAAGTCCTCCCCCACCATAGGGCTCACAGCTGCGGTCAGCCTGAAGTCCCCTTCTCCCATGCATTTGGTGTAGTGGCTAGGAGCGGGGACTCTAATCTGGGAGAACTGGGTTTGAGTCCCCACTCCTCCACATGCAGCTGCTGGTGTGACCTTGGGTCAGTTACAAGTTTTTTCAGAGCTGTTCTCTCATTAGCAGTTCTCGAGAGAGCTCTCTCAGCCCCACCAACCTCACGGGGTGTCTGTCGTGGGGAGGGGAAGGGAAAGGAGGTAGTAAGCCGTTCTGAGAGTCCTTCAGGTAGTGAAGGGTGGGTACTACTACACTTGATCTTAGCCAAAAGGCAGAGAAGCGATTGAAGGGCAGGTATAAATCCAACTTCTTATTCTTTGCCAGATCCTCCCCATCTCAGGGGCACACCCTCCATAGACAGTGTGATGCCAGCCCCTAACAACCAGCCTCTCCCCAGCTGGTGCCCTTCCAGCCCTTGGAGCACTCTGCCACCTCTTAGAGTCGAATATATAAGTCAAATATATAAATTGACCCCTAACCATCCTTCCATGCCACAATGCTACAATGGGGGAAATCCCATGTTGCTCTTTGAAGGATAGGTGGGATAAAAATATAACCATACATTATTTTTTTGGCTGGCTTTTGTTGAAAATAGGGTACTAAGATTTAGCTGGGGTACTGGGTTTTTAGGGTTTACAGGGTTTGACCTACCAGGGTAATTTTTCTGTTCCCTAGACTGTCAACACAATAAGTGTAAGAAGTGGGAGGGGGAAATCAAACAAAATACTATACATGTGATGTATACAGAAATGAATCCTGTGTGAAAAGAAAAGCCCTGCTGGCTCAGAGCAGTGGTTCGTCCGGTACAGAATCCCATTTCGCACGGTGTGAATATTCGAGATATGCTGATCTGGCAGACCTGAGATGGGAAGGGAGCTTGTGGACAGATTTGGTGTGGTATACGTGGCTGGCGGCTGGGAAACACACACACGCACCACATATTTTGTGTTCCGATGCAATGATAATTTGAGGAAATTGATTATTTGTTTTGGTTGTGGTTGGGAGAGCAAAGGAGGGTATCTGAATGTTTTGTATGTAACTTTGTAACAAGTTTGAATTTAAAATATACACAAAAAGAGACTGGAGGACAACTTTTTTTTCCTTTCCTTTTTTACTATAATGGGCAAATCCAAAGTATGGACGGAACTGGTGCTCCTACATTTACATTTCCTTGTTTGGTGAAGTTTGGTGTAGTGGTTAGGTGCGCGGACTCTAATCTGGGAGAACCGGGTTTGATTCTCCACTCCTCCACTTGCACCTGGCTGGATGACCTTGGCCAAGCCATGGTTCTGGCACAGCTGTTCTTGAAAAAGAGCAGTTTCTGTGAGAGCTCTCTCAGCCCCACCTCCCTCACAGGGCGTCTGTTGTGGGGAGGGGAAGGAGTTTGTAAGCCGCTCTGAGACACCTTTGGGTAGTGAAGGGCAGGGTATAAATCCAATCTCTCTCTCTCTTTCTCTCTCTCTCTCTTGCTAGTATCTCAGAGGTGCTGGAGCAATGTGAGGTGGATGCAGAGACCGTCCTCTCCAACTTGGGCTTCGTACAAGAGGAGACCCCAGCTAAGTCGTGGATCCCGTCTCGGTTCTTTGCCGTTCCATCCCAGGCCCAAGGCATTGATTTCCAGCTGTTCCTAAGGGCCCAGGTTCAGCGGCTGGAGATGGAAGATCCTTACCTGATGCTAGCAAGTAAGTGCCCTATGCCTTCATAATCAATAGATGTGGTGGTGGTGCCCTGCCCTGGATAGCCCAGGCAAGCCCGATCTCGTCAGATCTCAGAAGCTAAGCAGGGGCGACTCTGGCAAGTACTTGGAAGGGCGACCTCCAAGGAATACCAGGGCTTGGGATGCAGAGGCAGGCTAAGCAAGTCACCTCTCTGAAAAACGTCCAAGCCCCCAGTAGGGGTCACTACAAGTCAACCATGACTTCCAGGCAAGCACACAAAAACACAGACACACAAAATATTTTTTTAAAAAAAATAGGTGTGGTGGTGAAAGTGCTGTCAAGTCGCAACCAACGTATGGGTTTTCAAGGCAAGAGACGTTCAGAGGTGGTTTGCCGTGGCCTGCCTCTGTGTCAAGACCCTGGTATTCCTTGGTGGTCTCCCATCCAAATACTAACCAGGGCTGGCCTTGCTTAGCTTCCGAGATTTGAAGAGATCAGGCTAGCCTGAGCCATCCAGGTCAGGGCAGAGATGAGCAGAGGTGGTTTGCCATGGCCTGGCTCTGAGTAGTGGCCCTGGTCTTCCTTGGCGATCTCCCATTCAAATACTAACTATGGCCGACCCTGCTTAGCTTCCAAGATCTGATGAGATCAGGCTTGCTTGGGCTATCCAGGTCTCCCTAATGGCCCCCTAATGGCAGAACCAAGGCATTGAATCTCCCATTCAAATACTAACTATGGCCGACCCTGCTTAGCTCTAACCATACTAGCTCCCAACAAACAACAATTAAGAGTTGGGGCGGGGCTTCCCATCCAGCAATGCTTTGTTCTTAGATCTATGAGGCACCACCGCCCCCTAATGGCAGAACCAAGGCATTGAATCTCCCATTCAAATACTAACTATGGCCGACCCTGCTTAGCTTCTGGGTGGGGCTTCCCATCCAGCATTGAATCTCCCATTCAAATACTAACTATGGCCGACCCTGCTTAGCTTCTGAGATCTGATGAGATCAGGCTAGCCTGAGCCATCCAGGTCAGGGCAGAGATGAGCAGAGGTGGTTTGCCATTGCCTGCCCCTGCGTAGTGGCCCTGGTCTTCCTTGGTGATCCCCCATTCAAATACTAACTATGGCCGACCCTGCTTAGCTTCTGAGACCTGATATCAGGCTAACCTGGGCCATCCAGACCTGGGCAGAGAGAAGCAGAGGTGGTTTGCCATTGCCTGCCTCTGTGTCGTAACCTTGGTATTCCTCGGTGGTCTCCCATCAAAATACTAACCAGGGCTGACCCTGCTTAGCTTCCAAGATCTGATGAGATCAGGCTTGCTTGGGCTATCCAGGTCACGACAACAATAGGCGTAGAGCTGGAATGTAGAGATATTCAAATGGGAGTTATGCTTGACTCACACTCCAAAACGGCGGGTGAGAGTGACTCTTGAAGTCCACCCAGAGAGCTTCACGCCCAAGAGGGGATTTGAACCCGCGTCTCCTCGATTCTAGTCCAGCACTCTAACCATACTAGCTCCCAACAAACAGCAATTAAGAGTTGGGGCGGGGCTTCCCATCCAGCAATGCTTTGTTCTTAGATCTACGAGGCACCACCGCCCCCTAATGGCAGAACCAAGGCATTGCCAATTACAGAAAGGGAACAAAATGAGGCCTATATCATGGGTGCCCTCACAGGCTCCATTGCAAGGATCAGAGTTGTCAGTCCAATACATTTTTACACCATGCTTCTCCCAAGAAACTTGGGGTTGTGCACATGGTTCATGCAATACATTTTTACACCATGCTTCTCCCAATCAACTCATAGCAGAGAGGGCATTTGAAGCTGGTTGTCTAATGCACCACGCTGTTTTACACTTTCTATTTTCCTTCTGTAGGTCGGTTCAGGCAGGTCCAGACCCTGGCCATAACAGCAGATGCTTTCTTCTGCCTTTACTCGTACGTATCTAAGACCCCTATCCAGAAGATTTCCCCTGCCCACCTGTTCTCAGCCTTCCCGGACATTCCGGATTCCTGGAACGTTTCTTCCAAGCAAGAGGCCGAATCTCCTCTACAGCGCCTGAAGAAAGCCATTTCAAGAATGTGCTTGTACACTTTGCCTCGAGAGGAAGGGACCTCGGGGCCATCCAAAAAGCCACCCCAGATGAGCCGCCTGGAACAGATCGTATGGGAAGTGATAGACATGGCTCGCAAAAACAGATTCCCTCTTGACATGGAAAATGGAAAGGAAGAGGCTCACGCAATACGTGGTGGAGGCCCTTTATTCCAAAGCAGAATGAGAAGTGCCTCTTCCACGTCCACCATAGTGGAGACCACTCCTGTGACTTCTTCCTGCATCCATTTTAAAGCTCCTGGTCCTTCTGGGGGGAAGAGGGAATTCCCGCAAGCTCTGTCCTTGTCAGGTTTGGCACCGTGGCCTTCTCACTGCCCAGATGGGGCAGGTATGGAGGGGTCAGACCGTCTTGGCTATCAAGAGCAATACTGTTATGGGAGGCATTCTCCAAAGAAGGCTTCTTCAGCAGAGGAGAGCAGTGAAGAATCAGAAGGAAATTGGTCCACAGAAAAAGGACCGGCCATTGGCAAGGATGACTGGCCATCTTGATGGAGATACCGTCGCCTGGGAGCCATCAGCCTGAAGGTTCAAATCTCACCTTATGCATGAACTTAGTGGATAGCACTAGCTGTATGTGCCTCCCAGGCTGAACTCTGTAGTATGGAGATAACAGTACATAATAACATAAGAGACGGCAATGTTGGATCAGGCCAAAGGCCCATCTAGTCCAACACTCTGTCACAGTGGCCAAAAATACCAGGTGCCATCAGGAGGTCCACCAGTGGGGCCAGGACATTAGAAGCCCTCCCACTGTTGGCCCCCCCAAGCACCAAGAAGACAGAGCATCACTTGCCCCAGAGCCCCTATCTATACCTTGTGGCTAATAGCCACTGATGGACCTCTGCTCCATATGTAGTAGAGACCTACTTGAAAGATTGTTTCAAGGATTGTGGAGTGGTGCCCACCTATTTGTTTCCTGGTGTCTACTTCCTTCTCCTCCAAAGCATCTCTTCTCCAGCAATGAGCCAGTCCCGGCTTTTTCTCTATCGTCATCTCTTCAGAACAGAAGATGTTCATACACAGAAGCTAGGTAACTTAGGAGGTTCTGTAATAATTTCCTTCTTTGAACTTCTTCAAGGAAAGGATGACAGGTAATACTTAGTAATAGTTTTCTTGTTGTATATATACTTACTTATGGGGCAAGCCTACTTTTTTATCATACCTTGAAAATAAATGCAATTTTTTTTTTTTTTTTAAAAAGGAGCTTCACTTGCCCTTATTCTTGATTGTCCTCAAGGACTTTCTTTGCCCTTATTCTTGGTTGTCCTCACTTGCCATTATTGATATCATCGTGTTGCCAAGATTTGTTGTGGTTTTTTTTAATGGACATCTAGTGATATCATAGAATCTGTCATAGGAGCATGACACTTTCTAATTTATTTTATAGTCACTGACAAGTCTGGAAGTCAAGAGGATTGTCAAAAAGATGGCAATTCCATGGTTGAAGCCTTTCTGGTGGGGATTCTGTTCCCCAATACAATTGCCAATTTTGACCTCCAAAAAGAATAAAGGCAGATACCAGTCAAGTGCTAGCCTTGATAACTTATTCCAACCTAAAGGTAAATTTGTATGATAATTCTGTACAAAAATACCTCACGTGACTGTCTGCATTAATGGCCACAGGGATGCAGCCTCTTTGTTCATTAACTTAAAGCAATATGAACTTGTGGGGCCCTCAGGTAGTTCATTCCCTTTGCTCCTCATCTCTGCACCTGTAGAGGGCCAGTTTGGTGTAGTGGTTAAGAGCAGTAGACTCTAATCTGGAGAACTGGGTTCGATTCCCACTCCCCCACATGAAGCCAGCTGGGCAACCTTGGGCCACTCACAGTTCTTTCAGAGCTCTCTCAGCCCCTAAAAGCAAGTCTAGCGTGCCACTAGCACAGCACTAAGAGCTAGAACTTGCAGCTGCCAGACAATCTTAGGATCTCCTGGCTATTCTACACACAATGCCACATGATAATTAACTTCTGCACCTGTGCAAAACAGTGCCCTGATGGGTGCGCTGAGTTTTCAACAGTGTCTGGGCAAATGCAACCCGGGCGGGAACATTGGCAAAGAATGGAACCATTTTCAACAAGACTTTGATTCATTTATGAGAGGCAAGTGGATTAAATAATAGGAAGTTACCGAAAAGGTGGCCGAATCTCTAGGCACGGCAGGCCACGAAGCTGCCCCCAGTTACTGACTGTTGTTATTTATTGTCAAATTGGACTACCTGCCACACCTTCGAACAGCAAACTTGACGACTGACTACCTATCACAAGGGCAGCAGAATGGAGCCACCCAGAAACCGTAGAGATTTCTGCATACTTGTGGGATGTCTCAGTTAGGCAACTGGATAGACACAAGCTCGGGACCCGCAACATTCGTCGGAGAGGGAAACCCCACTTCCACACCACCTCCCCCAACAGCTTTTCTTCCCCACTCCCCATTTCCCACTTCTTTCCTTTTAACCTTTTCTCTCTCTCTCTCCCCAGCTTCCCCCTCTTTTTACATTCCTCCCAGGTCCTCTCGCCACTTTCTCTGCTGCCTTTTCCCTACCCGTAGTCAAGGGGGGAGTTGCATAGGCCCAAGCTCTATTGTCTCAGTTACTGAGCCGCCACATCGTTCCGACTGTGATCTAGGGTTGCCAACCCCCGCCCCCCAGTTTGCCAGGGGTCCCCTGTTTTTGGGGGGGTTCTACCTGCCGCCAGCGCACAGGAGCGGAGCTCCGGCAGTAAAGAGCCCAGGGGGCAGGCACATGCAACAACCCCCTGCTCCCAGCAGCCCTCAGTCAGAGCAAGAAGCAGCCAGGTAAGTTGCAGAGCTCCCCCCAGCCCCCCGGTTCAAAACAGTCCAGTGGCACCTTTAAGACCAAGTTTTATTCAGGTACAAGCTCTCCCTCCTCTGCGAGGACAGATCTGCATGTCCCCCCCCCCAATAGCTAGCAATCCAAAACATTCCAGTGGAGCCTGAGCAGTGGGTGTTGCCTTCTGACACACTTCTGGTGATGTCAGGGGGTGTGGCATATGCAAATAAGTTATGCTAATGAGTTATGCTAATGAGCCCCTGCACCTCTTTTTCTACGAAATGACCCCTGGTGCTGCCATGGGTCTGGAGTGATTCTGGAATGACGACAGATCTCCAGGCTGCAGAGATCAGTTCCCATGGAGGAAGTGGCTGCTACAGAGGGTGGGCTCTATGGCGTCACACCCCCACAAGCTCCCTCCCCTCACCAAACTCTGCCCTTCCCAGGGTCTGACTGCAAATGCCTAGGAATCTCCCAATCCAAAGTTGTATGTCCTAGTTAGCATGCTTTATTTGGGAAAACTCTTAACTACCCCTCAATTATTTTTTAAACTTTTTGCATTTTCCTGCAAACCTGGGGATTCCACAGGTCTTTAGAAAAAATGCTTTATATCTGTACACAGGGAAGGGCCATGGCTCAGTGGCAGAGCATCTGCTTGACATACAGACGGTCCCCGGGTCAATCCCTGGCATCTCCAGTTAAAGGGATCAGGTAGTAAGTGATGGGAAGGACCTCTGCCTAAGACCCTGACGAGCCACTGCAAGTCTTTGTAGATGACACTGACCTTAGATGAGGAGGAGGACGAAGAAGAAGAAGATTGGATTTATACCCCACCCACAGAGTGGCTTACAATCTCCTTTTCCTTCCCCTCCCCACAACAGACACCCTGTGAGGTAGGTGGGGCTGAGAGAGCTCTTTTGAGGACTGCTCTTGAGAGAATAGCTCTGAGAAAACTTGTGATTGGCCCAAGGTCACCCATCCGGCTGCATGTGGAGGCGTGGGGAATCTAACCCGGTTCTCCAGATTAGAGTCGGCTGCTCTTAAGCACTACACCAAACCAATGATCAGCTTCATGCGTAAATGGCCATATTTTGCATATGTATGTTGATTTGGTAATATCCAAATGGACAACCCACCCCCACATATCTATTCCAGCAAACCTAGGGCAGATAATTCAAGATCAACCATGGTGCTTCCTTTCACACCAGACTTGTTCTTTCAGGAGCTCTGGTATGGAGCCACGTTCAAGTTGTAAGCTGATTACATAAAAGACAAGACTATCAAGAATGAAAACAACAATTTCTCACACATTTTTCTCTTTTTGCTGGAGTGAAAATTTCCTTTATTGCTATTATCTCTCAGCTTTACTCTCATTTACTCCCAGGCACAAACACTGGCAAGTTTCAAGCTGGATAAGACATTCTGGGACTCCATTCGACTGGGGCTAGACTATTTCAGCCACCAAAAAATCCACCCAGGTAGCCAGGGTGGCCTAAAAGATGGCCTTTGGTGTCCAACATCTGTATCTGCAGAAAGAGAAATATTGTCAAGGTCAGCCATGCTTGTTGGTGGAACTTGCTTTGGAGGTACAGGCTCCCCGGTCTCCTGTGAAATTAGCAGTCTTGACTCCTGCTCTTCCAAAGCAAACCTCCTAGAATTTCCTTATGGCATGTTTATACAAACAGGCCCCTACCTTTCAAAGAGCTGGCATTGTCCTCAAGGCATGGAGTTTCAACCAAGAAACCCATCTTCCTTGAAACAATTTGCACCCGTTCTGCACAACCATTCTGTAATCTTCACAGGTAGATGTGAGTTTTTTCGGCACGTGTGCCAAAAAGCTTGTCACCCCTTGCATTGTTATCAACTAGCAAAATGTCCATCTTTCTCCGCATCCCCATCCCAAAGTGGGTAGCTGTGTTGGTCTGCAGTAGAACAGTCAGATTCGAGTCCAGTAGCACCCCAGAGACCAACAGGAGTCAGAAGGTGGGAAGGGTATATTGCAAAGAATGCTTGTAAAGGAAGCAAAGGTGCCCTGCATACTGTAATCCCGCCCTCCTTCCTGCTCTGCCAGCTGCCACTCAGCTGACTGGCTAGGGGGAAATGGTAGGAGCAATCACCAACATGCTGACACCCGGGATATCACTTCTGGCACAACCAGGAAGTGATATTATCGGGTCAGGTGATGCTCTAACATTGTGTTAGGTGATGCTCTAACAGGCGACACTCTATGGTTTAACCCAGGGGTCATTTCGTAGTAAAAGAGGTGCAGGAGCTCATTAGCGTAACTCATTAGCATAACTTATTTGCATATGCCACACCCCCTGACATCACCGGAAGTGTGTCAGAAGGCAACACCCGCCGCTGGGCGGGCACATGCAACGAGCCCCGCCCCCTGCTCCCAGCAGCCCTGGGCCACAAGGAGCAAGAAGCAGCCAGGTAAGTTGCAGTGGGTGTTGCCTTCTGACACACTTCTGGTGATATCAGGGGGTGTGGCATATGCAAATAAGTTATGCTAATGAGTTATGCTAATGAGCTCATTCACCTCTTTTTCTACGAAATGACCCCTGGTCATCTTCATGAGCATTTCCTCAAGAAGCCTGGAGGTCCTGGAATTCAGGTCCCCCAGATACCTGCTTCTGGGGGTTTGGCGATCCTGTTGCCCACAAGGCTCATTTCTCTCCAAGCAGAGCTCCCCTTGATGTGATGGAATTCCAGACACTGCGTCTGAACTAGGGCTTATCTCACTGTACCGTGCAAGCGTCAGATGCCAAGGACTGTTTGCACTGTCTTTTGCCTCAGACGACCCCACCCTTCCCTTGGAGTCTCAGAGCGGCCAGGGACCTGCATATCTTTGGGATCGCCTCTCCCCATATGTGCCCCACAGAGCATTGCACTCAATCGACCAACATTTACTGGTTCTCCCCAGCCCCAAGGATGTCCGACGAGCCTCAACCAGGGCCAGGGCTTGTTCTGCCCTGGTGGAAAAAACTCCCACTTGAGCTCAGGGCCCTGTGGGATTTATTACAGAGCTGTTAAGCCGGGCTTTCGGATGAGGTGGTGGATATCCAAAATCTGTCTCCGGCCTCTTTGACTGAAATCGCTGGCTCTATGATCAGCCTACACTGAGCATAGCAACACGAAGCTTGACTGCTGTTCTATTGTTTTTTTAAAAATTATTGTTTTAATTATTTAACTATTATTGTCGAGACTGTGTGACTTTGTTACCCACCCGGAGCCTGATTGCAGGGAGGGTGGGATAAAACTAGACTTAATGAAACAAATAAATAAGAGAGTCAGATGCGTAGATAGACTGGGACACTGACCTTCCTTCCATTTCTGCTTTCTGATGCTATCCCTTTTCAGATGTACTTCCATTTCTGCTTTCCAATGCTATCCCTTTTCAGATGTAGGGCGATTCTGCATTGGCTTTTCCCTCTGTTGTTTTACCAAACCCACCTTGGAGCAGAAATTCCCCTCTGCATTGCATGCTGCGTTCACTTCCTTTGATCACCAGATTTTATGGTACCCTCCAACCAACACTCCCTCTAAGCTTTGGAGTCTTGTGAGCAAAAATTCTACTCTGTGAGCTACTGGCATTAAAGCTGTGAGCGAGAGATTTGGCTGCTGCATAAATCAGTTTGCTCCGGAGCCGTCCTTCCTGAGCTAAGACAAAAATGTGTGAGACGGAAGCTAAAAAACTGTGAGCTAGCTTGCACTAACTCAGTTTAGAGGGAACGCTGCCCTCCACACTCCATGCCGCTTTCGCTTTCTTTGATCATCGGATTGTATGGCACCCTCTACACTGCAGGCTGCTTTCACTTTCTTTGATCATCAGGTTTTATGGTGCCTTCTGCATAGACTTACGGCTGTGACTTCGTAGTCAGTGCAGCATTGGCCCGGGGTATTTGAATGTGTTTTTGAGCTGCACCTTTTCCTCAGTGCTGAGAAAATGTGGAGCGAATGCCAGGTGCAGAATCGCCCACAGATTGCTAGTCTCAGGGAAAGTTTCCTTCCTTTGGGCTTCCCCCCTTCGCTCTCCACACAATGCCCTGTTTCTCCATCTTGGCAGCATGAGAGCAGACACTCTCCTGTACCTCAATCCATCTAGTTAGTTAGATTAGACTAGAGACCCTATCTCTCCACTTTCCTATCTAGAAATGGAGTTCCTATAATAAACTCCTAGTATTACTTTCTCATATATAAAGAGGCTCGGTGTAACTTGCGTTTCACACCGACCCACGCCCTGACCAGATGGGCTCTGCTGCGCTAAAGCCTCGGGCACTCTGCCAACTGTAAATCCTAACAGCAAGAACTCACAACTGGTAAATAACGTATCATGCCTCATCCTCCAGGATACTTACGAGTGTCATTGGCGGCACTAGCTGTCGGTTCGTCATGGAAATCTGAAGAGGGACATAACAGAAACATTAGAACTTGTCACCCGCATCTCAGACCACCTCATGTTTAACTTTCCCCGCTGGCCTGAATCTTGAGATGGGGAATGGTGGTTCCTCCTCAGAGGGTTTCATAATTGTAGCCTCTTATCCTTAAGTGAGCTGCGGTGGCTCAAGTGGTTAAGACGCTGAACTGCAGGCCGTGGAAGGTCAGTAGTTCAGCAGTTCGAGACCCGAGTTTGCCGCATGACGGAGTGAGCTCCCGTCTCTAGTTCCAGCTCCTGCCAACCTAGCAGTTCGAAAGCAAGACATTGCAAGTAGATAAATAGGGACCACTTCAGTGGGAAGGTAACAGTGTTCCGTGCACCTTGGTGTTTAGTCGTGCCGGCCACATGACCACGGAAATGTCTTCGGACAGCGCTGGCTCTTCGGCTTTGAAACGGAGATGAGCACCACACCCCTAGAGTCAGATTCGACTGGCTTTCGAGCAAGGGAAACCGTTACCTTTACTTTATCCTTAAGTGACAAGAGGAAAGGGAAAGGATGCCTCCAGTGCTTTGATGCCATACACTGTTCATTCACTTGTTTGAGATTACAAGGGGGGGGGGAGTTTGCATTTGAGAAAATGAGGTGAGGGTGCAAGTGCCCCACATCACAGAATACACTGAGCATTGGAGGGGGGCTGTATTCCCCCTGGAAAATTTCTCCACTTAGCTGAAGGACCCTAGGAGACTCCTATCCCCAGCAGCAATGCTCCCTATTTTGATAAGCTGATCTGGTCCCCTTCGAGGCTGGACCCTGGTTCGGCAGGAACAAATGAACATATGAAGCTGCCTTATACTGACTCAGACCATTGATCTATCAAAGTCAGTATGGTCAGAGTGGCGGCCGCTCTCCAAGTTCTCAGGCGGAGGTCTTTCACATCACCATCTGGTAGATCCTTCAACTGGAGATGCTGGGGACTGAACCTGGGACCTTCTGCGTACCAAGCAGAGACTCTACCACTGAGCCAATGCTCCCTCTAAGCTGTGGAGTCTTGTGAGCAAAAATTCTCCTTTGTGAGCTACTGGCACTAAAGTGGTGAGTGAGCGATTTGGCTCCTGCATACATGAGTTTGCTCTTGAGCCCTCCTTCCTGAGCTAAGACAAAAATGTGTCAGCCGGAGGCTAAGAAACTGTGAGCTAGCTGACACTAACTCGGCTTAGAGGGAACACTGCCCCCCTTCAAGGATATGAATGTCATCCACTTACGTGCAGACACCAAGGTGAAGGCAACGCCCATCAGCAGAAGCAGGACCCAGGTCTTCATTGTCATAGATGTTGACGGGGAAGAGGATACTTTCAAACACTGAAGAACATCTGCAGGATGCTGCAAACAAGGTCTGGATCTGCGTTGGGCTTCACTCCTAATAAAGGGCCGAGACGCCAATCAGAAGAGCTGGCAGAGCAGCACCGGATTAGCAGAACGGGACCTTTTCTGAGAAGCGCCTCTTGCGTGGATAAATATTGAAGCGTTTGGTGATGAACGCATTGTCGTTAAGGCTGTGGGCCAAGGACAAGATTACCCAGAGTTAATATTTGGTTTTTAATTACCACTGCATTTTAATCTGATTCAAAGTAGCCATGCAAGGTCTCCATTTTGACGGGGAAAGGTCAGCGGTAGGCAGGTTGCATGGAAATATTAGACCAGCCGGGATCTCTCTCTTTTATTTTTAAATGAATAACAATTTTTAAGGCTACTGGCAGAGAAGAGATGTCTCATAATTTGCACGAGGAAGAAAGAGTAGCTGGGGGGGGAGGGAGAACAACAGCCATAGGGCTAGATCCAGACTAAACTGGATATCTCTACTGATTCCCCTTTCTCCCTGCAGACCCATCTCATGTAATTCCTCAGAAAGCCAGTTTGGTGTGGTGGTTAGGAGCACAGACTCCAATCCAGGAGAACCAGGTTTGATTCTCCACTCCTCCACATGCAGCTGCTGGTATGACCTTGGGTCAGTCACAAGTTCTTTCAGAGCTGTTCTCTCATGAGCACTCCTTGAAAGAGCTCTCTCGGTCCCATCTACCTCACAGGGTGTCTGTTGTGGGGAGAGGAAGGGAAGGAGATTGTAATCCACTCTGAGACTCCCTTGGGTAGTGAAGGGCAGGGTATAAATCCAATTGCCTCCTTCTTCCTCTGTCTCCCATGAGAAGAATTCCATGGTGGGCTGCACTGGGAGGGAGGAGGCAGGACTAGGGAGGGCACTCCTTTGGAGGCTGAGCACCGTCAGTCAAGTCCTGAGTTACTGGAACAGCCTTGAACACCTTTTGGCATTGTTTGACATTCAGGTGAGGTTAAATGAAGCCAGCAGTAACACTGGCCAGGGTGGATTTACCCCAAAATGCTGGTAGCCTTGGCAGGGTGCTAGTTAGCAGTAGTTTGGGTTGATGTAGATCAGCCATTAATCAGCTATTTATACTACTCACTGATGTCTCTTGGCCTTATTTTGGGGTACTGGTACAAACGATCCATCAGACAGTTCTCCCTTGAAGAGGGACTGCCTTTTCCACAGTAGAGATCTGGAAGTGTGCTTGCAAAAGAGAGACTAAGACTTGCTCCTCACTATGCAATATTACAGGGGGACCTGTAGAAGCACGGAATTCCTTTTTGTCCAATAAACAAGTGGTCTCTGTCCTGACCTGGATAGCCCAGGCAAGCCTGATCTCATCAGATCTTGGAAGCTAAGCAGGGTTGACTGTGGTTAGTACTTGGAAGGGAGAGCTCCTTGGAATACCAAGTCAGGAGGACAGATGCAGGCTTTATTCAGCTACCTCTCTGAATATCCCCCAGGCCCCCAGTAGGGGTCAGTCACCAGTGGTGAACACGACTTCCAAGTGCAGACACATGTATACACACATACAATAGAAAAATACCAAAAAAGGGACATATGTCCAGATTCCAGGCTAGCCCCTGCTAAAAGAGGGTCTGGCCAATAAACCATTTCCATTGGATCATGAGGGGTGTTTTTTGCACACAGCTGTTATTGTACAGAGAGCAAAGGAAACAGGTGGAAGGCAGAGGCAAACTGATGGGTGTGTCCACTCATTACCCCGCTGCTTGACATTTATCGGGTCACCATGAGAGATGTTGAGGGGCAACATCTGTATGCATGTTTCTCCCCCTCGCTCTGATCCAGAATTTTTACATGCTTTACTCATCTCAGTACAATGGAGTCTGAAATCCCATACCCGCCACCGAGAAGGACCTGGCCCTTGTGGCAGCAAGCCTGGCCTCCTTAGGACCTGGGGTCACTAGGTGGTGTTGTGACCCTGACCGAAGTGCTCTTTGGGGCCTGTATGGGGAAAGGGGGCCTGTATGGGGAAAATATTGCCTGGACCAATAAGGGGTAACAAGAGGTGTAACATCAGGGGGAGAAAAACCCAGGTGTGACCAATAAGGTCCCAGAGGGGCAGAACCTCAACCACAATAGCATTGATGAGATTAGCCATGTGCTGGATGGCTCTACTGCAGCTGGCCAAATGGGTCTGATGGCCATTGATGGTCCTGCCAAGGCAGGTTGAAGAGATCCCCAGGTGTAGACAAAAGGTGGGAAATCGGCTTCTGATTAGCATCAGGAAGGATTGTTAATAATTTGAATGTTTGATTGGTTTATCTTGGTATCCTGAGGGAAGGAGCAGGAAAGACAGTGGTGGAGACAAAGGATTCCCACATAGATGTAGGTATCACACAAAAGGGCTATGTGAAGTTCTGAAGGGCTATTCGCCAGGTGGCCACTGAATAGCTTTAGAAATGCAGATACTGTACCTGTTGGAACTCGGCATTGTTTCATATGCGTACCTTGCTGGGTGGAGGGGGAAGACTGGAGATAGCTTTGAGGGCTGCCTTGTTCCAGAGCTGTGGCTAGCTCTGTGTTTCAGGCCACGATTGCCTTCCTTGGCCTGAGTTTGTGGGTCTCTGGTTCAGGTTAGAAGTGGGGTGCCCCACTATTTAGGGCTATCCGTGAGTAAGGCAGCACCTCTGGGCTACAATGAGTAGAGATGTAAACTATTTTATGCAAACAGCTGTGATTGAAAGTCCCCCAACATCTTACATTCTTGGAAACTGTGTTTGATCTGCTTGAGCATGTTGTGTGCTTCTAAGGAAGTCAGATGATTGCCTCCTGGAATACCATTTCCCCTAAAGGAGCTTCTCTGTGTTTGCCGGACTCTTTAATCTTATGATCCAGAAGGTAAATAAGCCAATAACCTCCATAATCAAAGTCTCCTGGAGGGTAAGAGTAGGGAAGGTCTGTAGCTCATTGGCAGGTCATGCGGAAAATCCCATTTTCAATCGCTGGTATCTGTTCCCTCCTCTCTGATTGGTCCTTGTTGCCTTTATAAAGCAATAGCCTTAGGATCTCAGCATCACTTCTCAAGCTTCAACATCTGGAAGCCTTTACAATCGTGCCGGAAAAATGAAGCTGTGGATTCCTTTCCTGATTGCAGGCTTTGCTTTCCTTTGGGCACACGCAGGTAAGCTCCAGCATAACCAGTTTTATCTGTGCCTAGGGACAATCCGGATGAATGCAACTGTGATGATGAAAGCGGACTCCAGGAAATGTACTGGTGGGCCTCATCACAACCACAGGAACCATGTTATTGATTGCTGCTCTCCGTTCTACTTTGCAATTTTTACCAGGTCATTGTTCTTCTAACCTCATTCCTCTTTGATGCCATTAAAAAAAAAAAGAGGGTCCAGACTATTTTTTCAGCCCAATGTCATTCTACTGGTGTGCACATTGATGCACACAGATGTGCAAAAAGTGTTGCAAGGCACTCTAACACTGCCGTCCTGGGCCATTACAGCCTTAGAAATCAATTGAAGTCAATGGGGTTAGAAGTGTGTAACTGCTCAGCATGGCATTCTAAGGGTCACTCAAGGAATCCCACCCACATTTCTTATGGACACCTTCCCTAGATTGAACCTTTGTAGAATGCAGACGGAGGAACTTGTTATTGCCATATTTCTTTGGGACAAAGGCCCTCCTGTCAGGTAGGAAATCAGGAAATCAAAGAGAAGTCTGTGCTACAGTTTGGTGTAGTGGTTAAGTGCACAGACTCTAATCTGGGAGAACCAAGTTTGATTCCCCACTA
>NW_015160268.1:261401-368047 GCF_001447785.1 Gekko japonicus | reverse complement strand
CTGGAGGATAAGAGTAGGGAAGGTCTGTAGCTCGTTGGCAGGTCATGTGGAAAATCCCATTTTCAATCGCTGGTATCTGTTCCCTCCTCTCTGATTGGTCCTTGTTGCCTTTATAAAGCAACAGCCTTAGGATCTCAGCATCACTTCTCAAGCTTCAACATCTGGAAGCCTTTACAATCGTGCCGGAAAAATGAAGCTGTGGATTCCTTTCCTGATTGCAGGCTTTGCTTTCCTTTGGGCACACGCAGGTAAGCTCCAGCATAACCAGCTTTGTCTGTGCCTAGGGCCAATCCGGATGAATGCAACTGTGATGAAGCAAGCGGACTCCAGGAAACATACTGGTGGGCCTCATCACAACCACGGGAGCCATGTTATTGATTGCTGCTCTCTGTTCTACTTTGCAATTTTTACCAGGTCATTGTTCTTCTAACCTCATTCCTCTTTGATGCCATTAAAAAAAAAAAGAGGGTCCAGACTATTTTTTCAGCCCAATGTCATTCTACTGGTGTGCACATTGATGCACACAGATGTGCAAAAAGTGTTGCAAGGCACTCTAACACTGCCGTCCTGGGCCATTACAGCCTTAGAAATCAATTGAAGTCAATGGGGTTAGAAGTGTGTAACTCCTCAGCATGGCATTCTAAGGGTCGCTCAAGGAATCCCACCCACATTTCTTATGGACACCTTCCCTGGATTGAACCTTTGTAGAATGCAGATGGAGGAACTTGTTATTGCCATATTTCTTTGGGACAAAGGCCAGGGGTCGTTTCGTAGAAAAAGAGCTAGGGGAACTCATTAGCATAACTCATTAGCATATGCCACACTTCCTGACATCAGGGGCCGGCGGGAGTGTGAGGAAGCCCCGCGAAGGCCCTCCCTGGCCCCAGGCAGGCAGGGGCAGGGGTGGGGAGAGGTGGGGAGGAAGCAACTTACCCTCCCTCTTCTCCTGCCTCCTCCTGGCTGAATGAGGGCTGGAAGCAGGGTGGCCGGAAGCAGGGGGCGGGGCTTCGTCATGTGCCCTGCCCCCTGCACCTCACCCAGGGGAACTGCGATCCCCCGCGTTCCCCCCCGAAATGACCTCTGACAAAGGCCCTCCTGTCAGGTAGGAAATCAGGAAATCATAGAGAAGGCTGTGCTACAGCTTGGTGTAGTGGTTAAGTGCACGGACTCTAATCTGGGAGAACCGGGTTTGATTCCCCACTCCTCCACTTGCACGTGCTGGATGACCTTGGGCAAGCCATAGTTCTGGAACAGCTGTTCTTGAAAAAGAGCAGTTTCTGTCAGAGCTCTCAGTCCCACCTACCTCACAAGGTGTCTGTTGTGGGGAGGGGAAGGGAAAGGAGTTTGTAAGCCGCTCTGAGACTCCTTCAGGTAGTGAAGGGTGGGGTATAAATCCAATCTTCTCTTCTTCTTTTTTCTATTTTTGTGTGTATACAGCTATTTCTTTTAATTTTTAATTAGGGAAAGCATTCATAAGAACATAAGAAGCTGTCTGCTGGATCAGACCAATAGTCCATCTAGTCCAGCATCCTCAATGGCCAACCAGTTCCTTTGGAGGGCCAACAACAGGGCACAGAGGCTGAGGCCTTCCTCTGAAAAGAACAAAATAAGAGCCCTGCTGGATCAGACCAGTGGTCCATTTAGTCCAGCATCCTGTCTCACACAGTGGCCAACCACTTCCTCTGTATGGCCAACAACAGGGCATAAAGGCTAAGGCCTTTCCCTGATAAGAATATAAGAAAAGCCTTGCTGGATCAGACCAATACTCCATCTAGTCCAGCATCCAGTATCACACAGTGGCCAACCAGTTCCTCTGGATAGCCGACAACAGGGCATAGAGGCCGAGGCCTTCCCCTGATGCTGCCTCCTGGCTCTGGGATTCAGAGAATTAGTGCCTCTGAATGGAGAGGTTCCGCTCAGTCACCGTGGCTAGTAGCCAGTAATAGACTTCTCCTCCTCTATCTAATCTCCTTTTCAGGCTGTGTATTCCTCTTGCCATCACTACCATTCTTTGGCAGCAAAGTCCACATTCTAATCACTCTCTGTGTAAAGTAGTATTTCCTTTTGTCCGTTCTGTCGTCCATGAGATTCCCTGCCTGTAGTCTGATGTGGTACCGTCTGTGAAAACGGGCACCATGTGACTTTGCTACATGTGCCCATCCACTCCAGTAAATAGACTTGAGTCAAATAGTTCTAGGTTGGCGTGATGCTGGGATCAAGCAAGTGCTCGTGCAGACATCCACATAGACCATTCCCCCCAAACAATCTGTATCAGTACTGGGTACTGTTTTCAACCAGATAAAAATCATCATTTCTCTTGCAGATTCACATGCTGCATGTGCCCATCCGCTCCAGTAAATATACTTGAGTCAAATATTTCTAGGTTGGTGTGATGCTGGGATCAAGCAAGCGCTCATGCAGACATCCACATACACCATTCCCCCAAAACAATCTGTATCAGTACTGGGTACTGTTTTCAACCAGATAAAAATCATTATTTCTCTTGCAGATTCACACACAGGAGATGAGGAAGTTCCCGCTGATCCTGATACAGATTCTCACCCAGGAGACTATGAAGATCCTGCTGACCCCCATGTAGTCCATGCTCACGGTCCTGGCGTGGGCCCTCCTCACCATGCTCACGGTCCTGGTGTGGGCCGACCTCGCCATGCTCATGGTCCTGGCGTGGGCCCTCCTCACCATGCTCACGGTCCTGGTGAGGGTCATCCAGGTCCCGTTCAGCCACGATTTCCGTGGTGGTTGTTGGGGTTATTGCCTTAAACTTAACGTCCTTGTCTGTTCCTGCTTAGGATAGATTCTGATTATCTGCAAATATCACGGCAGAAAAACTTGAACTGCCAAATAATCAAAACAGCAAAATGTACTTAATAAACATAGAGATGAGTTCATGGCAGCAAAACGTACTCCTGTTGTGTTTTTTCCAAATAAAATTAAAATGGATATGGGAAAGACTGATTAGCCCACCCAGGCCAGTCCAGGAATGGAAGGGAATCCTGTACTTTTCAGTACATTAAATAACAAGCCACGAGACAGTCTGTACCATCTCTGGTCTTCACAACAATTTGCCACCAGAACTTCTTTTCACTAGTCCCTGCCTTTCCTAAGGGAGAGATTCCAACCCTTAGTTAGCATCTGGGATTTAACACAGTAGCAACTCTATCCAGAGATGCACACTCTTACCAAGGTAGCATATGTGGTCAGGGTTAGGCACAAGACTTAGACTTGGAATTCAGTTACAACATCAAAGACAAATTAGCAATAAGAAGGATCTTTATTAAGTACAGAGCTTAGCATAGACTACCAGGAATTACAAAAATAACAAAGGCTAGGGCAATTTGCCTTAACTACACATTGAAGATACATAGTTACCACATCTGGAACATCCACAGTCCAGAATAGTCCAAGGGATTTTGAAGAGAAATCCCATTTTTGCACACCATGTGCTCCAAGTCACAAAGCAACTCTTTGTCTCTCAAGAGGCAGCATTTCAGGTGCAATAAAACAGATAATGGAGAACAGGACGAAGAGCTCACTCCCATAGGGATCAAACAATTATACCCCAATTCCAGTCACAAATTAGATGTGTCCATCAGCCAATTGCGAGTAGGCATGAGTGTGCCCAATTGTTGGTTGTCATAGCTGCGTGTGGGGATAGGCTATAAGTTTGGGACCCCGCCTGCAGTCATCTGACCCAAACTCCAGCTACTTCATTGTGTACGTGACTGGTCACAAGTGGGACAGAAAGTGTAGCCATTGGTGTTGGGAATGCCCTGGAGTGTTGGGGGGTGGAGCCTGTGGAGGGCGGGGTTTGGGGAGGGGAGGGACTTCAATGGGGTATGATGAAGTTGTCTACTTTGACTGGAAGTGGCTCTCCAGGGTCTCAGACAGAGGCCTTTCATGTCACCTACTCAGTGGACTCTTTTTTTTAAACTGGGGATGTGGAGTATAAAACTTACAATTTTTCTCAGTTTCCCTGGACATGCCCTTAGGCCCCAGTAGTCCTTTAACAGCTTCTGGTTTCACTTTCAAATCTTTCTAGGTCCTCTTCACCACCCATGTTTCTTTCACTGTCTTTTCTTCAACTTATTTGCCCAATTGCCTCTAATGGACTCTGCTTCTAACTGTCCTGAAATTCTAGAATTTGAAACTTTCCACCAATCAGACATGGAGCTTACCAACCCAGCCTTTCATAGGTAAGCCGAATAGCAACCAATGCCCTTTTAGTTCCAAACCTCCCTTTTCTAAGGACCAAACGTATACCTGAGAGTTCTTAAGGAACTCAGATGTGAGATGGTTGATGGTCCTAAGCTATCACTTAGTTCAGCTGCTGTACCAGGGAACCAGGAAATTATAAGTCAGTCAGCTTAACATCTGTTCCAGGCAAATTATTAGAGACTGTAATAGGGATCCCAAGTCCCCCTGGGAGGCGGGGAAACCCCTGCCCCAGAGGCCCGTTCCCCGGCAGCGCCAGATCGGGCCCCGAGGGGAACTCCACCCTGACGTGTGCATCACCCAGAAGTGACGGGAGGATGCCAGGCACGCTGGGGGCAGGGCCACGGCCATCCAAGGGAAAACTTTATGGTTAGGTCCTGATGTGTCCTTCCTAACTGATGGACAGATCCTGTTAGTGTTTGTGGAATGCTGAATCTAATTAACTGAGACATTGGAATTGGAGGGAGGGGAGTGAGCACACTTACATTTGTCTTTTCCCGAACATAGAGGTGATTGCATTACATCCTCTCTTTGAAGTGATTTGCTGGGCGATGTTTCCCTTCTCCCCCCGATTAGAGAAATACATTCCAATCTACTATTCCAAACTTTGATAGACGCACACCTTAACATGTGAGGGGATTTGTGTATGCCAGCAAAGCTGAGAGCAATACTGTGAGAAGTCTAAACTCTGGGCAGTCACTCAAGGTGGAATGGTCACAGCTGAGACATCAGATTAAGATGCATCCACCCACTTTGAGGATGAACAGGGACATCAGCTGAAGATAGCTGACATTTCCAGTGGTGATGGTGACGGAGGAATCCTCAAAGGGTAGCGATTGGGCGGCAGCAGTAGAAGAAGAAGAGAGAAGAAGAAGAGATTGGATTTATAGCCCGCCCTTCACTTGGAGTCTCAGAGCGGCTTACAAACTCCTTTCCCTTCCTCTCCCCACAACAGACACACTGTGAGGTAGGTGGGGCTGAGAGAGCTCTTTCGAGAACTGCTCTTGAGAGAACAACTCTGAGAGAACCGTGACTGATCCGAGGTTACACCAGCAGCTGCATGAGGAGGAGTGGGGAATCAAACCCGGTTCTCCCAGATTAGAGTCCGCACACTTAACCACTACACCAGACTGGCTCTCTCAGAGTGGCTTACAGTCTCCTTTCCCTTCCCCTCCCCACAACAGACACCCTGTGAGGTAGGTGGGGCTGAGAGAGCTCTGACACAAACTGCTCTTTTTCAAAGACAGCTGTGCCAGAGCTTGTGACTGACCCAAGGTCACATCAGCAGGTGCAAGTGGAGGAGTGGGGAATCAAACCTGGTTCTCCTAGATTAGAGTCTGCACACTTAACCACTACACCAAACTGGGAAGGTGACACTGGCAGAGGGTCTTTTGTTGACAATGGCAGTGCCACATCAGCTAACTGTGGTTAGTACTGTGCAGAAGAAGGCAAGGATAAACCACTTCTGAACTACTCATTTAATTTTTTTTTTTAATAACTTTGAAAAGTAACAATGAGGAACAATGAGGAACAGTAAGCATAATAATCAAATATAACTACAGGGAAGATGTATAAGAAGATAATTATGAATATACTGCATTTTCACAAACGTATAAATATATCTAACATTTCAAGATGCTAAACATATATCCAGGAATAGAGGTAATGTTTAACTGCCCATTTAATAGTCATATGATCAAGAAATGGTGACTGAAGTTGTTTAGGCCTTAAGAAACTGTCAAATATAAGCGGCCCCAACAACAATAATTGGCCAGGGCAGTGGGGGGGTGCATACAAATTCCCTGTATCCTATTATGCCCCATGGGCAGCCCTCATTCTTAACAGTGCTTATGTGAATGCATCCATAGCTCTTCAATAAAGTATTACCTTTCACGAAAGCGTACACTACGTTGTTGGCTGTGGGTTCTGACAGGTAAGTTCAGAATCGTAAAATGAGAAATGGAATGTTTAAACACTGCAATGACCTGGGAGTGAGTAAACTAAAGTGGACTGGATTAGGACATGTTTAGTTAGGAAATTACAAAGTGTTTTACTCAGGGGCCAACACAGAAGAAATGGAGTTGCTCTAAAGGTGAGGTGAGATGCAGCACAGGCAGTCAGGGGCTGTAACACTCTCTGAATATATCAATCAGACTTCATGGAAAGCCTATCAATATAACTATCATTCAAATTTATGCCCCAACTACAGATGCTGAGGAAGAAGAAATTGAAAGCTTTTATAAAAGTGATCAGGAAGAATTTGTTGACACACCTAAACAAGATTTGCTAATAATCATAGGTTACTGAAATGCAAAAGCAGGAAGCTAAGTAGAATTAAATATTGTTGGGAGATTTAGCCTAGGAAATGAAGCAGGAGAGTAACTCACAAAATTCTGCAAAGCCAACAGTTTCTTCATTGCAAACACACTTCAGGCAACCAAACAAACAATAGTTTACATGGACATTACTGGACAGCCAATATAGAAATCAAATAGATTACATAATCGGAAGCAGAAGATGGAGAAACTCTATTCTCTCTGCTAAAACAAAACCAGGAGCTGATTGTGGTATGAACCATGAGTTGTTAATATTGAAACTTCAGTGTAAAGCACAGAACATTCACAATGCCAAAATACAATCTAAGCAACATTCCTGAAAAGTTTCAAGACCATGTAAAGAACAGATTTGCATTACAAAATTCAATTGAATGTGAACCAGAAAAACTATCGGTTGAAACCAGATTTATTATCAAAAAAGAACGCACAAAGACTATTCCTGTAGTCAAAAGAAGAGCCTTGACAGATGACTGATGAAACTCTTAAAATTGCTAAGGATAGATGAGAAGCAAAAGTAAAAGGTGACAGAAACAGAATCAGAAGTCTAAATGCAGTGATCCAATGACTCACACATAGAAACAGAGAACGATTATAATAACCAGTGTAACACAATAGAACAACAAAAAGGAAAAACATGAGATTTGTTCTACAAGATCCAAGAAATGAAAGGGAAATTTAAGGCACAGTTAGGTATGCTGAAAGATCAAAATGGAAATACTTTAACTGAACAGGACGGAATAAAAAAAAGATGTGAACAATACACCAAAGAACTATAAAAAAGAGATGAAAGGGTGACAGATTCCTTTCAAGAAGAATCTTTTGAAGAAGTAGTTATAGTTCTAGAAAGTGAAGTGAAAGCTGCACTGAGAGCAATTGGGAGAAACAAATCACCAGGAGTAGATGGGATATCAATAGAGCCATCCCAAGTGTAATGTTCTTGGGCAATATGCCCCATCCATTGAACAACAACACTCAGTTGTTGTTTATGGAATAGTTTTTTTTGGTAGAAGAAGACACCAGAAACTGAGGGCAAAGAGCAACATCATACCAACTGAGAGTCAGCCGACCCTCCCCATTGTATCAGGTTAAATACATTCCACTATAATGGAAAACAATCTACTTAAAGGTATATACACATCACACCAAGCCATAGAAATGGTGTCCATCGAAATCTTAACAACTTTGTGTGAACAAATATGGAAACAAAACAGAGACCACAGACTGGAAAAGCTCAATTTACATTCCAGTTCTGAAAAAAGGAGATGTTAAAGATTGCAGTAACTATCAGACCATCCACTTGATTTCTCACATGAGTAAAGTGATGCTCAAAATCTTACAACAAAACTGTTACCATGTATGGAATGAGAAATGCCAGATGTTCAAGCTTCTTCTTTTTTTTGCCCCCCAGAGGGGATTTTTTTACTGCATTTTAATAGACTACAAACTATAGGGAAATAGGGAAGGGTAGCTACATCTAGAGAGAAAGGAAAGAAAACCACTAATAACTAAAACCCCAAGAATTGGAGATCATAACAACAGCTTATGTTAATGTTAGTCTGAAATTGCTAATATCACATTGAACATAGTCAGTTATGCTAAATTATTTATCTTTTTTATCCCTTAATTTAACTGTTTAAAGAGAACCTCAAGAGCATCATCAATAATAAAGAAATTTTTTAAGGCACAATTCAGAGTCCTTCAGCCTTCATTTTGTTTTATCTTTTCTAATCCTCAATTGGTATGCATGTTTGGGGGCAGCCGCCCCCTTTTCAGAAGCAGAATCCTCGTCCGAAGACACCGAGTCCAATTCGCCACTGGATTTGCTGTCATCTTCTTCCTTAGCAACCTCAGCTGTCTGTCAGTATATGCAAGATCACAGCAATGTCATGTGAGACATGAGGTTTAGATGATCTACAATGACAGTTGAGTGGTCATGTGACACTAGAGTTGCATCATATCTGTAAGTGTCACAGTGACTAAGCAATTGTACAGTACTGTGATGTGATTGGTCAGTATGTATATATATTGTAACAAGTTCTTAGTCCAGCACTGCCTATATGATTACGGCTGTTATGCGAAGCACTTTGTCGGTCAAGATCCTGAAGTGCTACAAGCTGTGTATGTATAAAGTCTCTGTAAATAAACTGTACATATTCTACTACAAGCAACTCTGCTATTTTCCAGCTTCAAACACCGTCACTGTCTCTCCCAGTTGCAATCTCAGGAACTCATGTGCTTTGGAGACAGTCAATCTTTTATTTTTTATCGTGTAGTTTGAAAACGACGCATTCTGGAATTAACCATCTATAGACAATGCTGTTTGTTTGAAGAAAAATAATTAAATCTTTATTTTTCTTCCCCTTTTGTCTTATTTCAAATCGGATGTCTTTTAGAATCCTGATGGTATTGTCCCACATTTTCAAGGGTACTCCAGTAGTTGCTTTCAGGATTAAATCCCTCACATGTCTCTTCGAGAATCTAACCACTATCTCCCCAGGCGGATTAATTTTCTTGATGTATACAGAATAGGCCCTATAGACCATATCCATTCCGCTTACAATGTAATCCGCTTTCAAATCTGTGACTGGGGCTAATGCTTCGCTCAAGAGTTGCTTTAGATTCTCGTCTTTTAATTCTGGGGCTCCTTGGAACCGGAGGATCAAATTTGCTTTCTCCATTTGCAGCTGTAAAAGTTGAGATTCTTCCAAAGCTTGCTTTTCCCCCAGCTTTTGCACGTTTTTCTTAACTTTTTGGTGTTAGTGTCTATTTCCTTCACCTTCTCAGCTGTTTGCTCCATCATTTTTGCAGTTTCAGTCAATTGGAGCTGCTGAGTTGCAAGGTTCTGATTTAGAGTTGTCAGCTGTTGGTTCATGTTGGTCATCTGGTCCAGTAGAGGGTGCAAGGAATCTGCCAACATTTTGGAGAACTCAGTGACCTCTTCCGGTCGAGGGCTCATGCTCCCCACTAGTTTCACTTTTGCTAGTTTATCTTTCTCTGTCTTCTTCCCCGCCATCTTTATGGATTGTTTACTTTTATAAAAGCTTGCTAAAGTCTCTGAAATTCGCCCATACACCTATTTGCACTCTGGTAAGTCTCCCAAAACACTTTTGCTTCGCCCTCCCCCCCGGTATATCATTTATTAATTCATGCATATGGGAGGGGCTCCTCCCCCACTCATTTTTCTCGCTGTTCCCGGGGGGAGCTTTCTTTTTAAATTCTCATATTCACTTTAACCCGACTCACTGTTCATTGTTGGTCATATGACCTCGCTCGGAACACGTTTCAACCGCTTGATCTCCGACACTTGTCTCGGTCAGCGGCTCTAGTTCCATACGGACACTCAGCGGCAGGACCGTCAGGGTGGAGGAGCGCCTCAATTCCCCAGCATCGTGCTGGTGAAGAGGTCACCCCTCAGAAGCCCCATGGCTAGGAGCCTTTTGCCAAGGCTCCGAGGGTGGTGGTGACCCGTTGCCCCCCCTCCTATCCGCTGGTGTGCAGATCACATCCCCGGGAGGTCCGGGAGATGCGTCCGCCAGTGTGTCGCCATAAACCGGAAGCCCGATGTTCAAGCTTGATTTAGAAAAAGAAGACACTCTAAAGATCATATTGCGAATTTACAGTGATTACTGGAGCATACGAAGGAATTTCAGAAGAAAATCAGCTTTTGTTTCATAGATTACAGCAAAGCCTTTGATTGTGTAGATCATGAAAAGCTATGGTTGGTTTTAAAGGAAATGGGTGTGCTGTAGCATATGATTGTTTTGATGGGCAACCCTGGACAAGAGGCCACTGTTAGGACAGAATATGGAGAAACAGAATGGTTTCCAATTGACAAAGGTGTCAGTCAAATTTTATCTCCCTGTCTCTTCAATCTATGTGCAGAACATATCATAAAGAAAGCTGGATTAGTTTTAGATGAAGCTGGAGTGAAAACTGGTGGAAGGCACATTAGCAATTTGAGATATGCAGATGACACCACATTACTGGCAGAAAATAGTGAAGACCTGAAAAAACCTCTGATGAAGGTTAAAGCAGAAAGTGCCAAAGCAGGATTACAGCTGAACATAAAGAAGACAAAAGTAATGCTTACTGGGGAATTACACAACTTCAAGGCTGAGAACGAAGAAACTGAAATTGTTCAAGATTTTCTGTTCCTTAGCTCCATCATCAACCAAAAGGGAGACTGCACCCAAGAAATCGCTAGCTGATTGAGATTAGGAAAGGCAGCCATGAAGGAGCTGCAAAAGATTCTTAGATGTAAGGTTGTGCCACTGGCAACCAAGATCAAGTTAATTCATGCCATAGTATTCCCCATTATTATGTGAAAGTTGGACAGTGAAGAAAGCTGACAGGAAGAAAGTTGATTCTTTTGAAATGTGGTGTTGGAAAAGAGTTTTACAGATATCATGGATTGCCAAAAAGACAAATAAATGGGTTGCAGATCAAATCAAGCCTGAACTCTCTCGAGAAGCTAAAATAACTAAAATGGCAGATGATGAGGCAGATAGAACAGATCTATCTGATTGATCAGATTGAGCAGAGAAGGCTGGTGTAATTTGGGACATCAAGCCATGCATTCACTTAAAACCAGTATGAACTGGTTTATGGAAGTTACCTGTACTTGAAATTTACATAACATCTTAAAGTCTCAGAAACTGCATCTGATCCGGTTGAGAACAACACATCCTTTTGAAGGTTAGATGACTGGAATACAGTTTCCAGTAAAGAGGTTTCCGGTAAAGAGATTTCTGGAATACAATTTCCAGTAAAGAGGTTTCCGGAATACAATTTCCAGTAAAGAGATTTCTCTGTGTTTGCTGAACTGTTTAATCCTATAGTTTGGAAGCCAAATAAATCAATAAGCCCAATAATTAAAGTCTCCATGAGGACGTAGTTTGGTGGAAGACCTCATGTTCTGCCTGCAGAAAACCTTGCCATCTGGCAACCGACATCTGTACCTGTGTGCTGATTGGTCCTTGTTGTCTTTATAAAGCTGCCTCTGAAGGACCAGTCTCAGCATCGCTTCTCGAGACAATCTCATCTGGAAGCTGCTGCAGTTGTGCCTGGAGATGAAGCTGTGGATCCCTCTCCTTCTTGCAGCCTTTACTTTCCTTTGGGCAAATGCTGGTAAGTTCCAGTGAGACCACCCCCTTCTGTCCGGCTCCCCTGTCAAGAAGAACTGCTCTGCTCCTGGTCTGGTAAAGATGTTCCTTTTCATGACTGTGGATTCCAATGGGCTTTGTGCTTCTCTGCTTTCCTTTCCATCCTAATTAGAAATCAGAGAGTAGTGTAAGGATAATACTTCCTCATGATGAGTGCAAATGGTGTATGCTCTTTCTTTTTCTTTTTGCATTAAGTCACAGCTGTCTTATGGTGACCTTGTAGGGTTTTCAAGGCAAGAGATGTTCAGAGGTGGTTTGCCATGGCCTGCCTCTGCATAACAACCCTGGACTTCCTTGGTGGGCTCCCATCCAAATGCTAGCCAGAGCCGAACCTGCTTAGCTTGCAGATCTGAGAAGATTGGGGTAGCCTAGGCTAACCAGGTCAAGGATATGCTCATTTATACACATGAAACAACTCTTTAAAAGTCTCCTTGATTCATGCTGATGTTTGTAAAGGGTAGCATGGTTGTTGTTTTTTTAATTAAGGAATAGTTACCATTATTGTTTTTGCATTTTCCACATCCTCTCCGTCTGAGAATATTGCCAAATATGTGGCATGCTTTCAGGAGGGTGCCACCATTTTGGTGAAACTTGTCCCAGATTCCCCAGATCAGTAAGAAAGGACAGAGTTGGTGAGCCAGATGCCATGGACTTGTGGTACTGACTGCTGTTCTTTTTTTCCCCCTTCTTTTTTTAAAATATGTGTGTGTCCAGTGGTAGGGACTTACCCAGCATTGACCAGGAGGCCACCTTGGTACAATCTCAGCTTTACTTCTGTATCTTGGCTCTGACTGGCCCTTCCTGATGACTGCTCTCCCTATCTTATTTATTTATTTATTTATTTCATTATATTTATACCCCGCCCTCCCTGCGAGCGGGCTCAGGGCGGCTTACAACAAGGCACAAAGGGCATACAATATAAAATAGGTAAAACAGTTAAAATTCAGTTCAATCAGGATGCAAGAATAGAAAGATCCCAACGTCTTGCGTACCAGAAGGGGAGGGCCAGGTCTGTAGATAGATGTTACTCGGCCCTCCGGCGGTATCGCTCTATAGTGGAGCGATGGTGGTAGTGGCATCTTTCTGTATGTAGGGCTTGAGGAAATTTTGTTTCACTGTATCTGAGGAAGTGTGCTTGCACATGAAAGCTTATACCTTGAATAAAACTCTGTTGGTCTTAATGGTACCACTGGACTCAAACTTTGTCCTGGCTTAGCAAAGTCAGCTCTAGATAACTGGATAACAGCCAAGAAAGCAATGACCTTTCATTCCAGTTTGGTGTAGTGTGTATGAGTGTGGACTCTAATCTGGGAGAACCGGGTTTGATTCCCTGCTCCTCCACATGCAACTGCTGGTGTGACCCTGGGTCAGTCATAAGTTCTCTCAAGAGCAGTTCTCTCACGAGCAGCTCTCACTCAGCCCCACCTACCTCACAGGGTGTCTGTTGTGGGGAGAGGAAGAGAAGGAGATTGTAAGGTGCTCTGAGACTCTGGGTATAAATCCAATCTCCTCCTTCTCCTCCTCCTCCCCACAGCACAGTGGTGGATTCTGGGAGAGGTGGAAATTGACAAGATGCAGTGGGGGTGGCCAGCCACAGAAGCCTTTGAAGACATTCTGTGTCCACAGTGGAGCAGAAACTTCCAGGATGGAGGTAGGCTGTGTTGGGTGATTTCCCCAGTTTACCACAAGAAGGAGAGTGCTTGGGAGAGGCTGAACCCAGCAGGACACAGCTCCCTCTTTGAAAAGGAAAGGAGGGCAGCTATGGAAGAGGCCTGGTCACCATCTCTTGAGTGAGGAGGAGTGGCAGTTGAAGGAAAGGGGAGCTGAAGGGTGTTGTAGATCCCCTCATCTTCTGATCGGAGGCCTCAGGGATGGAGGCCTTTGGGAACGAAGGTTTGGGGAGAGGGCGTGGATTATATACCACTCTCCATGAGAAGAGAAAGTGTAGGGTGCTGTAGACCAGGGGTCCCCAACCTTTTTAAGCCTGTGGACACCTTTGAAATTGTGACACAGGGTGGTGAGCACAACTGCAAAATGGCTGCCATAGGAGGCACAGAGCCAACGACCAAATGAAAGGGAGTGAGGTATGCGTAACTCTAACAACACTTGAGGCAGAAGATCTGTTTAACAGGATAGCTTTTGAAGACCTGGCAGGTGCCATGAAAGGTGCTGGTGGGCGCCATGGCACCCACAGGTACCACATTGGGGATCCCTGTTGTAGACCCTCTTTCCTCTCTCAGGCAGAAGAAGAGATTGGAAGAGATTGGATTTATACCCTGCCCTTCACTCAGAGTCTCAGAGCGGCTTACAAACTCCTTTCCCTTCCCCTCTCCACAACAGACACCCTGCAAGGTAGATGGGGCCGAGAGAGCTCTTTCCAGAACTGTCCTTGAGAGAACAGCTCTGACAGAACTACAGCTTGCCCAAAGTCATCCAGCAGGTGCAAGTGGAGGAGTGCGGAATCAAACCCGGTTCTCCCAGATTAGAGTCCACACACTTAACCACAACACCAAACTGGCAGCAGGAAAAAAGGGAATGACCTCCAGTAGCCAGAGGTGGTGAGTGTGTTACGGGTGACTTCCTGCCCTGCCACATGCATGCAATTTTTTTCTAATCACAGGAAAAGTTTTCATTCATCAGATCCCATCCATGTAGCCTGAGGTTGTACAGTCTAGGAAAAGTGGCACCAAGACACTCTGCTGCATGTGCCCATCAATCCATTAGATATGCTGCAGTCCAATATTTCTAGAGAGGTATAAGAAGTGCATACATTTCATAGAAAAAGAGGTGCAGGAGCTCATTAGCATAACTTATTTGCATATGCCACACCCCCTGCCATCACCGGAAGTGTGTCAGAAGGCAACACCCACTACTGGACTGTTTTGGATTGCTAGCTACTGGGGGGGAGGAATGTGCAGATCTGTCCTCGCAGAGAAGGGAGAGAATAAGACTTGGTCTTAAAGGTGCCACTGAATTGTTTTGGACCGAGGGGAGCTCTGCAGCTTACCTGGTTGCTTCTTGCTCTGACTGAGGGCAGCTGGGAGCAGGGGGTGGGGCTTGTTGCATATGCCCACCCCCTGGGCTCTTTACTGCCGGAGCCTCTGTGCTCCTGCAGGAAATGACCCCTGAGTGCATATAGGGAAATCAACCTACACTATTTCCCCAAGTGATATATCAGGAACAGTGCTCCCCCACCCCCAACTGTGTGACTGTCAGTATTTCTCTTGCAGATTCTGATGCAGGAGGTGAGGACGATCCCTCTGGCCCTGACATAGGGGATGCTGACCCGAGTGCAAGACACCTAGTTCATGGGGAGGGACATCATCAGGACCACGAAGTTTACTCCGAACACAGATGGCGGCCTTGGTGGAGGCCTGGTTGATGGGCTGAAGTTGCATGTCCTCTTCTGTTACCACTGATGATGGAATCTGATCGTCTGGGAATATCATTGGCCACTTGCTCAAAACAGCAAAAATTCACCCAATAAAAGTAGAAATGATAGAATTGCTGCAAAATGGACTTCTGTGGCTTTTTTCTCCCCCCAAAAAGCATTTGCATATAAGTGAAATGAATCTGGGAAGACTATCTCAGACAAAACTTTGTACCTATCTCTTTCTGTAAAAGAAAGAAAAGCAACAGTTTTCTTTTTTTAAAAAAATATGAATACATGAATCTGATTTATACTGATTCAGATGCTTGGTCCATCTAGGTCAGTAAACAATCTAGCCCAGCTTCCCATTTCACACAGTGACCAATCAGTTGCTCAGGAGCACCAAACAACAGGACTAGGGATGGGCACAAACCAGCTTATGAACTAAAGTGTGTGATGAATTTTGGGCAGTTTGTGGCAGGTCTTTAAGCAGCGGCTGAACCAACACTTGTCAGGGATGCTCTAGGCTGATCCTGCACTGAGCAGGGGGTTGGACTAGACGGCCTGTATGGCCCCTTCCAACTCTATGATTCTAGATCAACAGGTATGAACTTTCCATGAACATTCAAGCAGTTCGTGGCGGATCGTGGTGGTTTGTGAATGGTTACATTTCCAGACTGACTGTCTCTGCTCAATCTAAACGTTTACCAAACTTCAAAGCAACAAAGGGAGTGGAACTTAGAGGGCATGTACAGGAGGTCCCCTGTGACTTTGATGTCTGTAGCTTGCACAGGATACATTCTATACACTCCTCAGCCTCCTGAACCTGTGCCTGTCATTTTCCCGGAATGCACTTTCCTGGGGGCACCTTCTTTGGGGGGCTGTAATTCAACCCCCCTAAGTCCAATCCTCACCAAACCTGGAGGGCAGGTAGAGGAGCATCAGCTGGGGATCCCCTGTGAACTTTGTCTCTCTAGCATGCCAGGAGGACTTTCTACTGATTCGCAAACCTCATGGGCTGAACCCGTTCACTTGGCCCTTAAAAGTGTGTGATGGTAGGCGGTTTGCGAACCAGGCACACCATGAACCAAACCACATTTTCCCAGTTTGTGCCCAATCCTAAACAGACATAGAGATTTATGCATTCCCCTGATGTTGCCTCTTAGCACTGGGTTTCAGATGTTGACTGCCTCTGAATGTGGAGGTCTTTGCTATGGCATCACTAGACAGAAGCAAAACCCCCATGCTGGCAAGCTTCAACAGAAGCCCTTGGCTCTGCAAGCCCCTCTGTACCTCCCCCTATTGGTGTCCCCCATTGTGGGGAAGGGGGAGCCATGAAGTGGGCAGCTGAGGAGCCTGACCCTGTTCATAGTGTCGTACAGCACAGCACCATTTGCATGGCGGCGTACCATGCTACACATGAGGTATGTTCTGACGAACAGGGCCTGGCCTCTCTTGGGCAACTGTACATCCAGTCAACGGATCAGCTATTTGCTCATGAACGGCAGCCAGGAAGCAAGCTCAGCCTGCAGGTTTTCAAGCACTCCTATTCCCACCCCCACCCCCCGAGAAATTAAGAAGGATTTGATAATGTGTGCAGATTCTGTGTGCCTGGTAGAAGATTTCCTTGAAATAATCATTGGTTTTAAACCTGTCACTGCCTTGCAAGCTTCCTTGTATTACTGCTCATTTATATTTGTAGGGCTGGCATCAGCAGACCCTGAGGTGGGGCAGCTGCCAGTACCCAGGGCTTCGGGCAGGGCCCACTACTGTCACCCCACACCCACTCACATGCTTGCACCCCACCACCCATTGCTCCCGGATTCTCTCATTGCTAGTACCACTGGGGAAGGGGGCACAAGTACTGAAGGTGGCTTTGAGCACTGGCCGTAGGAGGGCTCACAAGCAGGCAGGGGAAGAGCACATAGGCAAGTAGGAGGCATGCTGGTGGGTGGGAAAGTAGGTGAGTGCGAGAGATTCTCTGAGTGGCTATGTGACTGCAAATTTGGACCATGCAGTAGGTGATGTGAAAGACCTCTGCCCCGAGACCCTGGAGAGCAGCTGCCAGTCTGAGTAGACAATACTGACCTTGATGGACTAAGGGTCTGATTCAGTAGAAGGCAGCTTCATGTGTTCATCTTCTAGAGCAGTTGGGTTAATACAATTCAAGAGACACCATATTCTTGACACCAAAGATCTCCCATAGAGCCACATTTGAACTCTGAGTGTCGATCATTAAAAAACTAGAAGCTGGAAGAATAAAGTAAGCATTTCTCATACCTTTCCCCTTCAACTACTGTCTATTATATTGGTATTGTTTTCCACACACACACACACACCCCACACACAAATTGCCTGCTATGGAATGTATCATCTTGCAGGCTGGATGGATTATTCTGGGAAACTGAGGCCTACTGGCCTCCCAATATTATACCATCCAATAAACTAAATAAAGGGCTAGAGGGGTGAGAGTCATGGTCTGGTCTGGCTCCAGAACCTGGAAGCAGAGAGAAAGCTATATTGTCAATGTTATCTTTGTTCACAGCTGGAATGACTTTGGGAGAAATAGGGTTTGCTGATGCTCTATGCATGTAGCAATCCTGGGAGGGGCCATGGCTCAGTGACAGAGCATCTGCTTTGCATGCAGAAGGTCCCAAGTTCAATCCCTGGCATCACCAGTTGAAAGGATCAGGTAGGAGGTGATATGAAAGACCTCAGCCTGAGACCCTGGAGAGCCACTGTCGGTCTGAGTAGACAATACTGACTTTGATGGATCAAGGGTCTGTTTCTTTATTAGGCAAATTTACATGTTCACGTGACCCTGAAAACAAGCCTTTCTGGAATTACTTTATGGTGCCTTTACAGATACGTAGCTCCCTTTCTAACAACACCGTACCCACTCAAAGCAATCAGAGGTCATTTCGGGGGGGATCGTGGGGAATCGCAGTTCCCCCGGGTGAGGTGCAGGGGGCGGGGCACACGATGAAGCCCCGCCCCCTGCTTCCGGCCACCCCGCTTCCAGCCCTCATTCAGCCAGGAGGAGGCAGGAGAAGAGGGAGGGTAAGTTGCTTCCTCCCTGCCTCTCCCCACCCCTGCCTGCCTGGGGCCAGGGAGGGCCTTGGCGGGGCTTCCTCACACTCCCGCCGGCCTTGCAGGTCCACCGCTGGGCCCCTGATGTCAGGGGGTGTGGCATATGCTAATGAGTTATGCTAATGAGTCCCCCTAGCTCTTTTTCTACGAAACGACCCCTGAAAGCGATGGAAAATTGACTAGTCAGCTTCCGAATAATATGTCAATCTGTCCACCCCCTTTGATCTGCACAACCAGTATGATGATACAAATATTCAGGGAAATTAGAGAATCCTGACTACTGATATCTATTGCTGAAAGTACATCACCAAACTTCATGCACCAAGATACCTACTGATATGTGTGGCATTTGGGTCTCCTTCAAGACAATCCTGAGGGGGACATAACAGAAATGTTAGAACTTGTCACCTTCAACCCAGGCCAGCTCAAGCAATTTGGCAGCCCTGGGGCCATTTTGCTCCCCCACCCTGAATCTTGGGGAACTGTGCTTCCTCCTTGTGGAGTTTCATAATTGTGGCCTGTAATGATTTCAAGTTATAGGTCTGTGTTTCTTTAAATGGTTGGTAAGTTTCAGGAGAACAAGGGAGGTGAAAGAGGGAGATGAGTGATTGAGGCGATTGGTTGGTGACTGAGAGTGTATGGGTGGAGCTAAGAAGTGTGTGTGTGGAGAGAATTTGAAGGCAGTGTGTTCAGTCAGCAGTCAACTGTCAGTTGTGGTCAGTCTACAGAGTCCGAGATGAGCAGTCCTCTAATTAGAATCCCATATTAGTGCTGTGAAAGGCATTAAGATTCTAAAGGGGGGATATTAGCGACTAGAGTGAGTCAAAATCTAATATTGTCAGAGTATTATAAGAGTGTGCGAGGAAAAAGCTGACAGAAACCTGAGTTAAAAAGGGAAAGATTTAACCGAGCAACATATAATAAAGATGGAGAAGGTACATTCTGAAGAGAAGGAAGAGTTTGAGAAAGAGGAGTGATTGAGAAAGTGTGATACCTCAGCTGGAAGTTATTAACATACATTGTTTTATTCACTGAAGAGACAAAACATCTTGTAGCCAATATGCTTCTTGTGCCCATAACGTTTTATCTTGTTTATTGTTAACCCAGAGTCATATGCCGTTTAAAATATAATCGTCTCATCCTCAGGACCACATAGTCCAACGAAGGAGCCTTAGAGCAGTACTGTGGGAAAGGTTAATTAATAAGACTGGAATTAAATTCCTGGTGGCAGTGAGAGAAAGAAACAACAAAAAAATTAAAACCACATCATACCTAACCACACAATTAAAAGAGAGGTTGTGTGACACAGCCACTTATCCGGAGTTGACATGAAGAAATGGAAGGACTACGTCCAATACTTCAGGGTAACATATGATCCATTCACTTGTGTGAGGGAATGAGAGAGAAAAAGTGTTAAACCAGAAAAAAATTAGGGCACAAGGGTTTCACATCACAGAACACACTGAATGTGAGGGGACTGTATTCCCCCTAGATAGAAGATATTCCTAGTTGACTGAGAGACCCTACAACACTTCTACTCTGAGCAGCAAGACCACCTATTTGGATACGTTTTCTTCTCTACTAGGGAAGCCAACCTCTGGGTGGGACCTGGGGTTCCCCTGAAATTACAGCTCATCTCTAGACTACAGCGATCAGTTCTGCTAGAGAAAATGGCTGCTTTGGAGGGTGGACTCTATAGCATTGCACCCTACTGAAGTCCCTGTCCTCCCCAGGCTCCATCCACAAATCTCCAGGAGTTTCTCAACCTGGATCTGCAGCCCTATGTCTACCAAAGAAGGCACTCTTGGCACATGCAGCAGAAATAATGTGAATGTCATTTACTTACCCGCAGATGCCAAGGTAAAGACAAAGTCAGCCAAAAGTAGCAGGATCTGGATCTTCATGGTCACTGAAGTTGACAGGGATTTGGATGTTTTCAAACACTTGAGATAATCTGGGAAGTTGGAGCCACCACTGAACCCACCCTGAGCCTCTCTGACTTACATAGGCCTAAAACACCAATTAGAAGAGCTGGCAGAGAGGATGGGGTGCTGTCTTAGCAAACAAGTTTCCTTTTCTGAGAAAATACTAGTGCACAAATAAATACAGGGGGGAAATGGCTAATGATGCAGCATATCATATGCTGTGAGCCAGGGACGAGATTATCTAGAATCGATCTTTGGTTTAAAATTGCCAGTGCATTTCAAGCTTATCCAGAGTACCCACTCATGATCTTTGTTCCAAGTCCTAAACGTGGAAGCATTGTGTGAGTTGAGGAGGCATTTATTTATTTATTTCTACACTATCTTTCCATCTAATGGGTATCCAAGGCGGCTCACATCTGGAAAGTTAAATAATAGCATTTGCTGCCGGAGGATGTAGTGAAGGCCACGGGTATGGACGGCTTTAAAAGGGGATGAGACAGATGGAGGAGAGGTCTATCGGCTACTAGCCGCGGTGACTAAAGGGAATCTCCACAATCAGAGGCAGTAAACCTTTCAATGGCAGTTAGGCAGAGGCAGTCAGGAGGCAACATCAGGGAAGTCCTCATCCTGGATGCCCTGTGGTTGGACCTCCAGAGGAACTGGTTGGCCACTGTGCCATACAAATACACAAAGCAAAAGAGAAACACAGATATGTAATGGAAAAATCTGTGAAAATAACTAAATTATATAGACACACACACACAAGCTATGAAATTTATTATATACATATGTTATTAAATTCAACTACTTATAGAAAATTCTCAAGTGCACCCACCAAAATCACCTACGTGCTAATTGAAGAATCTTAACAATAGCTAATCTACTAGAAACTCACGTCAAGTCACTAAACAATGTATCTTATAAACATTTAGTCATTATATAATGAAACAAAAGGTCCCCCACTCATAGAATAACGAACTCGTACTGTTTTTTTAAAAGACATAGTCCAATTAGGGCTCATTATGTGGTGAGTACTTCACTTCAAAGGAGCTGCAGTGGCTCAAGTGGTTAAGAGGCTGAACTGCAGGCTGTGGAAGGTCGGTAGTTCAGCAGTTTGAGACCCGAGTGTGCCGCATGACGGAGTAAGCTCTCATCTCTAGTTCCAGCTCCTGCCAACCTAGCAGTTCGAAAGCAAGAAATTGCAAGTAGATAAATAGGCACCACTTCGGTGGGAAGGTAACAGCGTTCCGTGCACCTTGGTGTTTAGTCATGCCGGCCACATGACCACGGAAATGTCTTCAGACAGCGCTGGCTCTTTGGCTCTGAAACGGAGATGAGCACCGCAACCCTAGAGTCGGATTCGACTGGCTTTCGAGCAAGGGAACCTTTACCTTTACTTACTTCACTTCAAGGGGTCGTGGTGGCTCAGAGGTTAAGATGCTGAGCTGCAGACTGGAATCCCTTGGAAGTCAATTGGTCCCTTGGTAGTCAATTGGTGCCTCGAAATTACTGTGACCAAAAAAATACAGTTGGATGGTTTGATAGCGAATGCTATAATATTAAATACCAAATTCGTTCTATATACTACCTTTTTAGGGAATATAACTGGACCCACCTTCCAGATGAGTATTTCAATTTAAAAAACCAGTTACGTCAAATAGTTAAGATAAAATATAAATAGCACACTGAGAAACAATGGGCTAACCTCCTTCAGGCTACATTGTCAAATGACTCCAGGAAATTCTGGGCGTTGGTGTCAGATAAACACAAAAAGAAGAGTGCCCAAATAAATGCCATCACCCCAGTTCACTGGTATGACTATTTTCTGAAGCTGTTCTATGATAATAACATAACTGCCACTAATTCCATTAACTATACAGCATCAAAATTAGATGATATTCCCCAATGGCCTCCAGTGAGACCAGAGGAGGTTATTCCACTTATTGAACAGCTAAAGCCAAGAAAAGCCCCTGGTCCAGATGCAATTCCACCTGAAATAGTTAAAATAAATCCGGACTGGTGGGCCACCTTCTTGGCAGATCTTTTTACCATAGTCGATAGAACAGGAATAATGCCAAAGCCTTGGACAAATGCAATACTGGTTCCCATCTTTAAAAAGGGTAATTATCAGTTACCAGCCAATTACCATCCGATAAGCCTCCTCTCTGTTATTGGGAAACTTTATGCTAGATGACTGGTTAACAAGCTTGGATCTTGGATGTTAGAACAAGGATTTCTGGGTCAAGAACAAATAGGTTTTTGTAAAGGGGAATCCACCCTAAATCAGTGTGTGACACTTATGCACATTAATAAGTATAAGAGGAAAAAAGGCACCAAAGTATACGCAGCCTTTCTAGATCTAAAATGGGCTTTTGATTCAATCATAAGAGAGTGTCTATGGGAGAAACTTAAGTTGATGGGGATGAAACCGAGGCTTTTACATTTAATAATCATAATACAACCTGCCAAGTTAGACTTAACAATGTTGGTGACCTGACAAAATTCCAATTAATATAGGAGTCAAACAGGGCTGTCTTTTTTGTTGTTGTTCAGTTGCACAGTCGAGTCCGACTCTTCACGACCCCATGGACCATCTCTCGCCAGGCCCTCCTGTCTTCCGCCATCCTCTGAAGTTGGCTCAATTTCATGTTCGTTGCATCTATGATACTGTTTGGCAATGACTATTTTTGCCGCTGTGAGAAGAGTGTCGATCAGTTTCTTTCTGGAGAATGGAGGCGAGTCCGTGGGCCATAAGTTTATCAATAGTAAGGCAGGGTCCGGTGGTATGTCATAGCCAGTTAAAGTCTTGATCTTTTGAATAACGAGTAGCCAAAAATTATTAATAACTTTACAAGCCCACCAGCAATGCATGTAAGTTGCTTTTCCCCCACACTGTTTCCAGCATAGGGGTGTTATGTGTGGCATTATGTACGTTAGTTTGGCCGGTGTGAGATACCATCGGGTGAGAACTTTCATATTAGCTTCAAAAACATAGAGCGATTTAGATAGTTTGGCTTGAGTTTTCCAGATTAGATCCCACTGTTGCTCTGTGATCTGTCTTTGAAGATCTAATGACCAGGCTTGTTGATAACTTAATGTAGTAGGTTGTATTGAGGACTGTAGTATTTTGTAAATTTTTGCTATTAAACCTTTTTTCTTATGTTTTGTGTATAAAAGTCTCTCAAAGTCCGTCAGAGGTCTGTCCAGGGAAATTTTGAAGGCCGAGTGTTCAACAAGATGGTGAAGTTGTAAGTATTCAAACCATTGTATTTGAAAGTTGTATTTTCTTTCAGTGTCTAGTTTATCTAGTAATTTGTTTTTGTGGGTTACGTCTATTAATCTTGTAACATTTGCTTTTTTCCACAGCAAAAATTGAGATGGGTCTTTTGCTGGCAGGAACCAGGGTTGCCCGCAGAAAGTGCTCAATTTTGAAGATGGAGAGGTAAGTGTTTGTTTATTTTGATCCCAAATGTTACGGGTATTTTTTAAGAAAGGTGAGGTGACTTCAATGTTAAGCTTTGTACGATTTGTTCTAAAGAGCAAAGCTTGGAATTTTTGGCCTTTAGTTGAGTTTTCCTCGATCCATGCCCAGTCCAGGTGTGAGTCAGAGTTATATTGTCTGACAAGGGATGCTAGCATAACTTCTTTGTAGTATAGGAGTAAGTTTGGAGAGGCTAAGCCTCCTTTGTTTTGTGCCCTGGACATAATTTTGAAATTGACCCTTGGTGCTTTGTTATTCCATAAACATTTGTTTATATCGTGTTGCCATTTTCTGAATAGATTATTGGAAATAAAGACCGGTAAAGTGCGAAATAAATACATATATTTGGGTAGAACAAATGTGCGAAGAATTAATATTCTGTCAAACCACGAAAAGGAGTTAGTGTTCCATTTAGACATTGTGGACACCATATTTTTGTGCAATTCTGTATGATTCAAATTAATGAGATCCTTTAGTGAAATAGTAATCTTAAAACCTAAATAAGTAAAGTGGTTTTCAATCCAGTGGAAGGGATATTTAGTTTTGATTTCTTTTTCAATTTCAGGTGGAACTCTAATCGGGTAAAGTAAGGATTTGGATACATTGGTGACCAGGCCTGCACATTTCCCAAAATCTTCTAGAAGGGAGAGGATCTCTAAAGGATCTCATTAATCTGAATCATACATGATCCCTGATTGGCTGGGATGATGGTGTGCCGTGATCCCTGATTGGCTGGGATGATGGTGTGCCGTGATCCCTGATTGGTTGGGATGATGGTGTGCCGTGATCCCTGATTGGCTGGGATGATGGTGTGCCATGATCCCTGATTGGCTGGGATGACTGGAATAAATCATGCTTTTAAAATAATTATGTTGTAGAAAAGACCGGGGAAAGGATCAAGCTGCAGATTGTGACAGAAAAAGTAATCAGTTGATTCTGCAGAATCGTGTGGAGGTATCTTTTTGGGACTGAACCACTTCAGAATGTAGGGCAGGGGGATTACATGGTTGAGGATTTCCAAAAATTAAAAGTGAGAAAATGAGTGCAGCGCAGAGAATGTGCAACCAAACCACCCCCCTTGATATATTCATTTTCTTTATGCCAGATGGCATTTTTTTATACATAGAACATTCCAAAGTATCATTTCCCCACCTGTAGTCTAAAACAGACCAGTCAAGGGACAACTCTATCATATGGAGCAGAGGTCCATCAGTGGCTATTAGCCACAAGGTCTAGACGGAACACTCTGTGTGGGGCAGGGATGCTCTGTCTTCTTGGTGCTTGGGGGGGCAACGGTTGGAGGGCTTCTGGAGTTCAGGCCCCGCTGCTGGACCTCCTGATGGCCCCTGGGTTTTGGCCACTGTGTGACACAGAGTGTTGGACTGGATGGGCCACTGGCCTTTTCCAACGTGGCTTCTCTTATGTTCTTATGAAGGGATTTTTTTGGAGATGAGACATACAAAATAATGTCATCAGCGAACATACTTAGCTTAAATTCTCTTTCCCCAATCTTTATGCCTATAAAATCGGTGTTTTCTCTAAGGGAGCAGGCTAGTGGTTCCATCGCAATAATAAAGAGTAAAGGGGACAAGGGCATCCTTGCCTTGTTCCCCTATGTAAGGTAATAAAGTTTGAGGAGAGGCCGTTTGCTAAAATGGATGTAGTGGGTGCCTCAAATAAGGCTTGTATTGAGTTACTAAAGTGTGGTCCAAAGTTTAAGAATTTTATTAGTTTGGTTAGATAAGATATTTCAAGGGAATCAAACACCTTTTGTATGTCAATTGAAAAAAGGAGCGAGTGTACAGCTGAATTCTGTTTGGCTGCATGGATAATATTGAGCATTTTTCTGATGTTATCCGCTATATCTCTGGTGGGGATAAATCCCGTTTGGTGCTTTTTTCGTTTTCATAATTTTCACTATTGGTTCTAATTCCTGGGTACTAAAAGGTGACTCTAGAGCCTCTTTGTGCTTGTCAGTTAGTTTTTTGAGTGTCTTACGGGAGTGTAAAAATTATTAATAAGATTGGGGTCGGGGTTGGTAGATGAATAGAGATTTCGATAGAAGGATTCTAAAATGTCCAACACTTCCTTAGATGACCTTTTTAAAACGTTATGAGTATTACATAAACCCAGTATGTTCCTTTCTTTTTGTCATTTTTTGAGTTTCCAAGAAAGGAATCTTAACCTTTCTGATGATTTAGATGTATTGTTTTGGAAATAATTTAAGTCTGTTTTGCGTATTTCACATGTTTCCAGCATTTCTAGTTGTTTACGTGCATTAAGTAATCTTTTATAGATTTTGGTGCTACATGTTGTTTTATGCCTCTGTTCCAATTCGCGTATGGTGTTTAAAAGGTCTGATTGAAGAGCTTTTTTCTCTTTTCTGCTAGAGGCAAGTAGAGAAATACAGTGCCCTCAGATAAAAGCCTTAGAGGCTTCCCATATTGTGGCTACTGAAACATCTGGTGTGGTGTTTAATTTATAAAATTCTTGTAGATGCTGCTGTATGAGATTCTTAATGACGGGTTCATATAGCATTACATTATTAAATTTCCAGTTGTGACTAAAATGTTTTGTTTGATTTTTTTGCAGGGTACACAAAACAGGAGCATGGTCCGACCACACTTGAACTCCTATAGATGAAGAGCCTGGTGTGTGTTTTGTATCTATGCGAATAAAATTTGTAGTCTCTCTCCTTCGCATGAAGATGTCTCCAGCCATCTTGTAGGTCATATTTGAGCATAAGTTCTTGTAAGGGAGAGGACGTTTTGGTGGGTTTCGAGTGAGGTGACGAAGACTTATCTAAGGAGGGGTTCATTAGATAATTAAAGTCTCCCCCAAGGATTATGGGGCCATTGGCAAACTGTTTCAGTTCAGATAGCACCAGAGAGATAAATTTGATTTGGTTAATATTAGGGGCATAAAGAGTAGCGAGAGTTATATTTTCTCCTTTTATTTGGCCTTTAACAAAAAGATAACGTCCTTCTTTATCAATTTGGGAATCAATATGTGTGTAATTAGCATCTTTGGAAATTACAATGGCCACTCCACGTGATTTATTAGAGCCGTGGGCCAAAAATTGCATTGGAGACCAAGTAGAGTATAGAGCTTTCATTCCTTTTTTTATATAGGTTTCTTGGAGGAAGGCAATATGAGCTTTTTGTCTTTGGAGTTGTTTGGATATACGCTTGGCCTTAACATAACTATTTAATCCTCGGCAGTTTAAAGTAATCAAGCTCAAGTCTTCCATTTCGAGTTGGGACAGATTGATTTAGTAAGGAGTGAAGTAAAACAATGAATAGATTTGGAGCAAATATAAATTGTAAGCATGCATATAAACCTATGAAATTGTTTTTCCTGGTAGACCAACACAATCTTAAAAAGAATTTCTGTAGACCAGTGAACTTTAAATGATTCAGAAACTTTATAACAACAGGCATACCTACGATAAAACTTTCCATATTGGAAGTAACAACGAGAAAAAACAGAAGAAACCCCCCCATTCCCTCCCCCTCCCCCTCCCTTTAAAGTCCTGGAGTGAGAAGAACCAATTCTCACTGAGCCTTAAGGGCTCAACTATCGAGACTAAAAGCGATGTATGGATGGAAAAAAACAAGCATTAACATCAACATTTCAAGAGGGCTTTAGAGAGAGTACCGTTAACCACTCTCCCTCCCTCCCTTCCTCTGAGTATTTTAAAGCACTTTGCCATAGAAATATCAACAGATGTTTAACTTAGGACTTGGGAATCAAGACATTAAACATGGTATAAAAGGATTTAGAGCTATATTACTGCAATGATCGAAACGAACGGTTTAAAAGTTCATTCGCTTTCTGGACGACGGGTTGCGCCAGCGAGGTGGTGTGGTTTGGTCCGGTCTCTTGCGTTTGCTTTCAAACGTTTCAGTGTCCATATCTTCCATTGGCCGGAGCCCCAGGGCCAGCAGTAAAGCCTCTCCCGCTTCAAGATCAGCTGCTTGGTGTAAAACTCCCTTGTGGCGAACTTGAAGACATCCAGTGTTTGCCCAGCGTATTTAATCTCTTTTTCAGATAGCTTGACTGTGATGGGCTTGAGTGTTCTCCGTATCTGGAGGGCTTCCGGTGCAACATCGGGGAATATGTTGATCACATCGTTGTTGTATTTGAAGCTTCGTTGCTTCCTTGTCTCTTGTAGAACTCGATTTTTATTTCTGAGGTCTAAGAATTCAGCAATGATGTCACGAGGGCCTTTTCTTTTGTCAGCGTTGTTGTTGCCCAGTCTGTAGGCACAAGTGAGTACTGGCTCTGCACCATCTTCGAAAGGAATGATTTCACTCAGCCAAGTGGCTAGAAAGGTTGCGAGGTCCAATTGTCCTTCTGCATTTTCAGGGAACCCGCGAAGTTTTAAATTTTTTTCTCTAGAGCGATGCTCCAGTAATATGATGAACGCATCTCTTGCCCATGACTCGGCATCTTGTAAGCTTCTAATGTCCTCCTGGTTGCTTATGGAGGATTCTATAGCCATTTCAGCTGTCTGGGCTATTTGCTGAATAGACATTTGCATATCTTCCATTTTGTCTGACAACGGTTTAATTATTGCGTTTATATTTTCTCATATTTCAGTTTTGAACTCTTTTAGGCCTTCAATAAAGTCTTTCTTAGTGAATGAGGGAGGCCCTGCATCGAGATTCGCGCCTCCCACCGCCATTTTGTTGCTCCCGATGTCAGAGCTTACCGTTTTCTGATTAGTGTTTGTTTTTTGATAGAAGGTCTTTAGATGTGAATCTGCCATTTTTCATAAGTGCGGACGTTCCTTATTCGGTTTTCCCATTCCTTGGAGGGGCAAAGTGCTCGTTTTGAAATAGGTTTTTTTGAGGAAGTCGGGGAGGGTGAACGGAGCTCTTCTACAATGCGTTCGCCATAATCGTGGCTGACGCCCCCTATTACTCACATGTTAACTGAGTCCCATCTCTCTCCATGGCTTAGATATGTAGAGGAGAAACTCTCTACAATGGGAATATCCCTGGATTATTTAGCCCCCTTTTCAGATAAACAAGCCTATGCTATTATTAAACAAAGATTTCTTGACATCGAAAGGCAAGAACTTATGGAATGTGCAGCCAGCAGATGCTCCTCAAGTAGGTTGTGGACTTTTGACATGGGCTGTACTGTGAAGTATCTGTCAGGTTTAACAGCCCCACATCATCGTAGAGCATACATGCTTGCACGCTTTAATGTTCTGCCATCAGAGGTGCTTTTAGGGAGGTACCGCCAGATACCATATGTAGACAGACTTTGCCCTTGCTCTCTAAAAGATATAGAATCCACTACACAACCATACTTCATTGCCCCCTTTATAGGGATATCCAATCTCGGTTTATTACTCCACTTCTAGAGGGTAAAAGCTGGCATTCTGATGACTCAATTGTTCACTTTCTTCTGTTTCATTCTAATTGCGAAATAATGGAGGCTGTTGCAAAATTTTAATATTAGGCCATCAGAAGACGAGGCCTGAACTCTTCCTAGAAGCTAAAACAACTAAACTGCTTCCCAAACAGCTCGCGCAGGGACGTGTGGATCAGGCACTCAGGAGGCTGCCTTTTATCCAGCGGGTTTTGGTTGGGGCTGAGCTGTCCCCTGGCACCTGGCAGCTGATTGGAAACCATCTGTTTACTGCGGATAATCTAACTTTTTTATTTATTGCCTATAGTATCAAATGCTTCTTTACCTTTTTTTACAGGGTGGGTGTTTCCTCAGAAAAAAAAGAATCCCGCGTCCCATCACTTCAGCTTGTTCTTCTGATTGGTGCTCCAGGTCTTCGTAAGGCAGTAAGAAAAGCTCAGCAAGAGTTTTCAGGTTCTCTCAGCCTCTCTCTTGAAAGTGAAAGTGGATCACATGGGAGTGTCAATGAAGCTCTTCCTCGGTCTTGAGCTGGATGGAAGTGCTTCGGCTCTGGCATCTGTGGGTCAAATAGGTAGCATTCATAGTTCCCTTACAGGGCCTGTAAACCTCCTACCATTTCGCGGGGTCCGTAAAATGGAGCTGTTCCGCCAGGCCTTTGGTTGAGGTGGGGGGCACCCAGTAAAATAAATTTAAAAAGTCGGCCTAGCCTGCTGAAGACACCACTTCCACGTGGCCCAGATTAAACAAACTTTCGGCACCAGGATCAGAGACTGTGCAACAACTGGTGCAATCTGTTTTTAATTTTTTTGTTTTAATGTGCTTTAATTAACTATTTATTACTGTGTTTTCTGTGTTGCCGAATGGCCAAATTATTCGTTGCGATCTGCCCTGAGCCTGTTCGTGGGGAGGGTGGAACATATATTTGAAAAATAAATGAATGAATAGTTCCTCTGCCACACTCGCTGGGAGTGTCTTATTGAGATACACCTTGGGCGCAGCTACATCACTACATTGTTCTGCCCCAGCAATCAGGTTCAGTTGAGATTTGGGCTACATGGTTAAATGCTGGCCAAAAGGTAAGCTTTACCTTATTAACATCATCAGGAGATTAGAGCCATACATTTCCCTTGTCCACATCATTGCTACTCCCCAGTGAGCTATTGCCAAGATAATAGGGAAGTCTTTGTGAATGTGCAGGGGTTTTTTTGTTCCTATCCTAGTGTCTTCATCCTCCTTTCTCCCCCAAAGCCTTTATTACAGGGCGTTATTCCCCTATGGGACTGGAGCATCCGTGAATTTTTCCGAGGGCCTTTGTCTCCTAAGCGAGCTGAGGAGATGGCTGGGTGATATGTTTGAACACATAGTTCTTTCCCTGTGTGTCCCACCTGTTTGCTGAAGGGTGTTAGAAACCCCATCTGCAGGGACCCCAAGGGTGCGTTCAGATGGGGCATTTCAGCCGGCATAAACTGTACCGGCTGAAACGCGATCACACTCACCTCCATTCTGCGGATCCCATCGCTGTATGCCTGTTCACATGCAGCGGGCTTCGGCGTTTTTTTTTTTAAACTCAGTTCGAGCATGCGCATAGGCAGCCATCCACAGAATGGCGATCTTTGCGCATGCTCAAAACACCCCGGATTACATTTAAAGTTTAAAGGTAAAGTTTAAACCCCCCCCCCCCCAAAGCCCTCATTTACAGAGGAGAAAACCCCGATGTGTGGCCATAGTCTAGGGAATTAACTTGCACTTGCAACGTATCTGTAAACCGCTCTGAGACCTTCGGGTCTGAGCGGTATATAAACCGAATGTAATAAATAATAAATAAATAAATATCAGTTACTCCTTTGATGAAGTTTATGGCCCAAATGGAATAACAGGTTTAGATTATAGGGTCACCATTTGTTTGGATAGAATTCTGGGGGGCAACATAGTGAGGAAAAATAAATGCATCAAAATTGGAGACTGATGAGTTGATGCATCCTTCCTTTTTTAAAAAAAACAATAAATTTTATTAACAATTTTTAACATACAGAAAATGATTCCAACAGAAGAGTTGATGCGTCCTTCCTGAGTGACGGACAGATCCTGTTAGTGTTTGTGGAATGCTGAATCTAATTAACGGAGACATTTTTATTAGGTTGGAACTGGAGGGAGGGAAGGAAGGTTGCTCACTTGCATTTGTCTTCTCCCCAAGCACAGCGGTAACTGCATTACATCCTCTTTTTGAATCACTGCTATTCCCCAGTGAGCTACTGCCAAGATGATAGGGATGGTTTTGTGAATGTGCAATTTTGTTTTTTCTTGTTCCTATCCTAGTGCCTTCATCCTCCTTGCTTCCCCAAAGCATTTATTAAAGGCCGTTATTCCCCTATGGGACTGGAGCATCCGTGAATTTTCCCGGGGGCCTTTGTCCCCTAAGTGAGCTGAGGAGGTGGCTGGGTGATATGTTTGAACTTCACATAGTTCTTTCCCTGTGTGTCCCACCTGTCTGCCGAAGGGTGTTAGAAGCCCCATCTGCAGGGACCCCAAGGGTCATAGGGTTCCTACTGAGAATGTCACGATCCTCCATGCAGTGGAAGGTGTCATGGCTGAGCAGAGTATTGTGACATCACAGACGTGTTCCAGCATCGGTTTGAGTTGGTTGGCTCTATAGATCACATGGCAGTGTTGTTTCCATACCATTCCATGACTGGTGACTGTCAACAATGTCACTAAGGACTTGCATGATGTGGTTACATTCTCACTTTCTTAGGGCTGGTTTTTTTTTTTAAATATCATGTCTCTTCTGAGACAGCACAGAAGAGCAACTAGAGAATTTGTTCAACAAAGTCCTGATAGATCCAGGTAGTCAGCCGTGTTGGTCTGAAGCAGTAGAACAAATTTAGAGTCCCGTGGCACCTTTAAGACCAACAAAGATTTATTCAAGGTATGAGTTTTCGTGTGGAGGGCACACTTTATCAAATACACTGGAATGGGAGGTAAGTTTCAAACTTATAGACGGGCTGAACGGCAAATTGACATGCAACATGATGAAGAGGTTTTAAGATCTGTTAAAACAGAATTAAAGAACAAGCTTACATGTTAATGTTACATGTTAATTTGCTGTTCAGCCCGTCTATAAGTCTGAACCTCACCTCCCTTTCCATTCTATTTGAAAAAAAGTGTGCATGGAGATGAAAGCTCATACCTTGAATAAACCTTCGTTGGTCGTAAAGGTGCCATGGGGCTCTAAATCCAGTCTTTCCTAGTGAGTGAAGTCCAGAAGAGTTGATCAGAGGAAGGAGAAGGCAGCATGGGAGAAGGCGAGGTGGAGGAGACACCTCCAGGGGGATAGCAGGGCCAATGCAGGGGCCTGAGCACACCCCCCACCCCGCATTCCCGAATAGGGGTTTAGAATCCAGTTGCTGGAGCCTGGTATTGAGAGGAGAACCAACGGTTGGAACATAAACGCTGGAATTCTTGGGCCTAACTTTATATCCCAGACGTGTAAAAATAGAGGGGGGAATAAGATCAGTAAGAGAATGAGGGAGAAATTGGGGATAGGGGTACCTGCCCTTAGAAGGGTAGGGGGCAACCTCCTCCAAGTGGGGATGTGGTGGGAATATCGGTGACGGCGATGACGACAGCAGTGGCGGCGGAGTAACGGCGCGGCGATCCCTGGTGGCCAGAAGGAAAAAAGCAGCAGCGTCCGGCACTCAGCGATGGCAGAGGTGGAGGTGGAGTCGCAGAAGAGCGCGCGGTGACGTAAAAAGCACAGGCACGGCGGAGCCGGATGTGGACATAGCCGGGCCGGGGCTGCTACGGGCCGTGCGCCAGAAGATCGCGGAGCTGAGAAGACTGGCCTTAGACAGCAAGAATGGGACGCCGACCCCAGTGGACCGCTGGAGAGAGCCGGGGAACAGCTAACCCACCACTTGGGTGCCGGTAGGCAGCCCCACCACCTGTAACATATGTGGCCATAGTCTAGGGAATTAACTTGCACTTGCAACGTATCTGTAAACCGCTCTGAGACCTTCGGGTCTGAGCGGTATATAAACCGAATGTAATAAATAATAAATAAATAAATATCAGTTACTCCTTTGATGAAGTTTATGGCCCAAATGGAATAACAGGTTTAGATTATAGGGTCACCATTTGTTCGGATAGAATTCTGGGGGGCAACATAGTGAGGAAAAATAAATGTATCAAAATTGGAGACTGATGAGTTGATGCGTTCTTCCTTTTTTAAAAAAACCCAATAAATTTTATTAACAATTTTTAACATACAGAAAATGATTCCAACAGAAGAGTTGATGCGTCCTTCCTGAGTGACGGACAGATCCTGTTAGTGTTTGTGGAATGCTGAATCTAATTAACGGAGACATTTTTATTAGGTTGGAACTGGAGGGAGGGAAGGAAGGTTGCTCACTTGCATTTGTCTTCTCCCCAAGCACAGCGGTAACTGCATTACATCCTCTTTTTGAATCACTGCTATTCCCCAGTGAGCTACTGCCAAGATGATAGGGATGGTTTTGTGAATGTGCAATTTTGTTTTTTCTTGTTCCTATCCTAGTGCCTTCATCCTCCTTGCTTCCCCAAAGCATTTATTAAAGGCCGTTATTCCCCTATGGGACTGGAGCATCCGTGAATTTTCCCGGGGGCCTTTGTCCCCTAAGTGAGCTGAGGAGGTGGCTGGGTGATATGTTTGAACTTCACATAGTTCTTTCCCTGTGTGTCCCACCTGTCTGCCGAAGGGTGTTAGAAGCCCCATCTGCAGGGACCCCAAGGGTCATAGGGTTCCTACTGAGAATGTCACGATCCTCCATGCAGTGGAAGGTGTCATGGCTGAGCAGAGTATTGTGACATCACAGACGTGTTCCAGCATCGGTTTGAGTTGGTTGGCTCTATAGATCACATGGGAGTGTCGTTTCCATACCATTCCATGACTGGTGACTGTCAACAATGTCACTAAGGACTTGCATGATGTGGTTACGTTCTCACTTTCTTAGGGCTGTTTTTTTTAAATATTGTGCCTTTTCTGAGAAAGCACAGAAGAGCAACTAGAGAACTTATTGTTGAAAACAAGATCCTGCGAAAGGAGTAAATGATTCCATCAAAATGGGCATGGATTATTCCCAGCTGTTGATCAGTAAGTAAAATATGAGGAATCTGAATAGTGTTGAAGGTTAAGCCTATTTTAGCCCAGAAGCTATTGTTTTAAACTGCCTGTGGTCTGTGAATGTGCAGAAACAGAGTCTTAGAGCTCAAGCTCTCTATAGCCACTCTAGGATTTCCATTTCTCTAGACTCCATGGTATATCATAGAATGCACCCTCTGAAGCTGCCATTTCCTGTTGTCTGTTCGTATGATGTGTGTATTTATGATGGACTGGGGCTTTTTTAATGCTGGGGTTTAATTTTGTTTGTTTTGTGTTTATTATTTTTATTTTGCCAGTGGCTCCAGTCAGGTTCCTGGGGAGGCAGTATAAAAATGTTCTAAATTGGGGGGGGGGATAAGGAAAGACAATTCTTTTTGAGTCCTAGACTGTGAATATCAAATCTGTATAAGAACTCCAACTCTGCAACTTCTCACTGGAATCTCTGTTTTAAACACTTTAGTGGAACTCCTACAACTTTTAAGCCTATTGTGGAATACCCAGAGAGGTTATACTTCCCCATTCATTTAGTCTTCAAGTAGCCACATGACTCCTTGTCTTTGTGGCGGTGTTAGACTTAACATGGCTACCATTCTGGCATTTGCAACCGTCTGAAAATTCACTTTGGTTCCACTTCATTGCTCAGTAACGAGGTGATGTTGTCATGAAAGTATTTGTAGCACCTGGGAGAAGTTGTCAACCAATCAGAGAAAGAGGCTGAATAATGTGTTGCCAATGAGAGAAAGAATGAGGCTACTGCCACCTAGGCAGTGGATGATAGGTATTGCTGGAACACTGAAGGTGAGATTTAGACACCCTAGCATGACTATTCTAGACATCTGAAGAACTGAGCTGTGACTCATGAAAACTCATGCCCATACCATAATTTGTGTGTGTGTGCACCTGGAAGTCATAGCAAACTCTGGTGACTGACCCCTACTGGGGGCATGGAGGATCTTCAGAGGTTGCTGAGTAGAGCCTGCCCCTGCCTCCCAGCTCTGGTATTCCAAGGAGGTCTCCCAACCAAGTACTTTCCAGAGTCGGCCCTGCTTAGCTTCTGAGATCTGACAACACTGGGCTTGCCTGGGCTATCCAGGTCAGGGCCCTACCACGCATTTTGTTAGTCTTTAATGTGCTGCTGGACTCTTACCCTTTTCAATCCTAGACAATGATCTTGATTTCTTTACACTTCTCAAATGGTACCATGTGACTAAGATTGATACTAAGATGGGAGTGGTGGTGGAAAGGGTCATCAAGTTACAGTCTGCTCATGGTGGCCCCATAAGGTTTTCCATGTAAGAGATGAACAGAGGTGGTTTGCCATTGCCTGCCTCCTTGGTGGTCTCCCATCCATGTCCTAACCAGGGCTGACCCTGCTTAGCTTCTGAGATCTAATGAGCTCAAGCTAGCCTGTGCCACCCAGGTCAGGCCTGGGATTAAGCAGAATCAAATCAGACATTTCTCTCACTTGCTTTGCTGCGGCTGATCACTACTTTATTGGAACTATTAGGTTTGACAGAGGAATTCGGGTCATTTCAATAATAAGAATAATGTATTCCAGGATCCTCAGACCCTCTAACGGCTAAGCAGGCCACCAAGAAAGCGGCCCAAGAGACGACCATCGCGGCCCAAGAGACGACCATCACGGCCCAAGAGACGAGCGCCCCGTGCTCCGCGGCCCAAGAGACGAGCGCCCCGTGCTCCGCGGCCCAAGAGACGAGCTTTCTCTTCTTCACCTGGAACAGAAAAAAAGAGAAACGTTGTCAATGTTAGGTTTGATTGTAGAAGATTTGATTTTAGGATTTTAGGACAAGTTCCATCCACAGGTGCTCTGTGTACTGTGCTGCCCTGGTTTATCAGAGCATGCCCGCCTAGAATTTCTGGTCAATGGGTTTCCATTGTCTCCCGTTCAAACCCTACAGTTCAGGCATCATGCAAAACCTCCATTGTTCGTGGATCATCCAGTCTTGCACTTCTACACTATGGTTGATTTGGGGGCTGTGGCTCAGTGGAAGAGCCTCTGTTTTGCATGCAGACGTTCCCAGGTTCAATCCCTGGCATCTTGAGTTAAAAGGATCAGGCGGTAGGTGATGTGGAAGATACATTTAGTTTTGCATTTATGTGTTTATATCCCGCTTTTATCCCCAGTTGGGATGCAAAGGGGATTTTTTCGAACATTATTCACCCCCTTCTCCACTTTCTCACAACAACAGTTCTCTGAGATAGACCAGGCAGAGAGTCTTGTGATGGTTCCATGGTCGCCCAGTGAACTTCCAGGGTAGAAGCAGGAATTCAAACCCAGGTCACCCAGGGTCCTAGTCCACTCTATCCACTACAACCCACTGGCTCTGCTGGATCAGCCCAATGGTCCATCTAGTCCAGCATCCTGTCTCACATAGTAGCCAACCAGGTCCTCTGGAGGTCCAACAACAGGGCAGAGAGGCCGAGGCCGTCCCCTGATGTTGCCTCCTGGCTCTGGGATTCAGAGGTCTAGTACCTCTGAATATGGAGGTTCCCCTCAGTCAACATGGCTCATAGCCATTGATAGACTTAGGTTGCGATCACATGCACCAGATGAAGTGGGGGTGGGGATCAAGGCTATTTCCTCCGGAGGAATTTGACATGCAGTTGCGAGATCACACCCCCCTTTTGAAGCTGCGGGCGCTTGAAATACACAAATTCTGTATTTTGTGCCATTGGAGGCCATGGTCTTTTACCATGATCACCCCCAGGAAAGGTGGCCATTTTGCCAGTAAATGGAAAATCATCTTGCAGGCAATAAGTATTAACTGAAAAGTCAAAATACTTACTACTGGATCGTGCTGATCGTGCTTCTTCCTCAGATTCTAGAGAGGGATATAAGACAAAATTCAGGAGGTGTGGCCATCATTGACAAATGGGGCCCATACAAACTTTGTCACTGCTCTGGACAAATTCAATTTTACTCCTTCTATGGAGTCGTTTTTGTATTTTGTGGTGGGTGGCTGTGTTTCTTCTCAAAGGGGTTTCGTGTACAAACTTTTTTACAGTAAGAGTTGTTCAACAGTGGAATCAGCTCCCTTGGGAGATGGTGAGCTCCCCCTCATTGGCAGTCTTCAAGAGGCGGCTGGACGAACACTTGTCAGGGATGTCCTAGGCTAATCCTATATTGAATAGATGGGGTTGGACTAGATGGCCTGTATGACCCCTTCCAACTCTGTGATTCTAGGATTCTGTGTACATAGCCCCCTTATTCAGTTGCCCCAGAAACTTTTCACCTAAATGACCTTGGGGGCTAGATCAACACACTAAATTTGATATACAGTAAACCATCAGCTCGACTTGCAAGTAATGGTTGTGTGTCTCTAAGTTTAAATTTATCAAGGCACACACCTCAAGATTTCCCACTTTTACCCTTTAGCCAGTTTGGTGTAGTGGTTAAATGTGCGGACTCTGATCTGGGAGAACCGGGTTTGATTCCCCACTCCTCCACTTGCACCTGCTGATGTGACCTTGGGTCAGTCACAAGCTCTGGCACAGCTGTCCTTGAAAAAGAGCAGTTTGTGTCAGAGTTCTCTCAGCCTCACCCACCTCACAGGGCGTCTGTTGTGGGGAGGGGAAGGGGAAGGAGTTTGTCAGCCGCTCTGAGACTCCAAGTGAAGGGCGGGGTGTAAATCCAATCTCTTCTTCTTTTTCTTCTTTCTAATTGGGATGTCTATCAAACTTTTGGCAAGAGCAAATTACAGTCTTCAAATTCATTGCAATCAAATGGAATAATCGATTTCAATATACACTTATGTGCAGATTCTATTGCTTTTACCCTGACCCACCCCAAAGAATCCATTCAAACCTTGCTTCAACTTTTCATTATACATAGTAAAGCCTCTGGTTATAAGGCTAATTTAGATAAATCAAAATGGATGTGATTTACTATGTATGAAAGCTGTAAAAACAATGTCACATCACGTGCTATTTCATGGGATTCAATTTTTCTCTATTATCTACAGGTCTTGATCTAAGGAGATTTCTGCCAGTTAATTGACACCCCCCAATTAACTTTATTTATTTATATCCGCCTTTCACCCCCAATGGGGACCCAAAGTGGCTTACATCATTCTCCTCTCCTCTGCTTTATTCTCACAACAACCTTGTGAGGTAGGTGAGTCTGAGTGTGTGTGTGACTGGCCCAGGGTCACCCAGTGAGCTTCCATGGCATGAGTGGGGATTCAAACCTGGGATTCCCAGATCCTAGTTTGACACTTTAACCACTACACTGTGCTGACATAAACCATCACAGATTAAGTAAGACCTTTGTCATCCAGGGCTATTTTTGTAACAGGAGCTCCTTTGCATATTAGGCGACACACCCCTAATGTAGCCAATCCTCCAACAGCTTACAGAGCTCTTCTTACAGGGGCTACTGTAAGCTCTTGGAGGATTGGCTACATTAGGGGTGTGTCACCTAATATGCAAAGGAGTTCCTGCTACAAAAAGAGCCCAACCCAAAAAATGCCTTCTCTACTTTCTACCCATCCCCAAGTTTTAAAAATTGTTAACCAAAGAAATAAGGAACAAATGCATCTGTTGTGTGTCGTGGATTTCCCCCTCCTCCCAGTCTGCATGGCTAGCTCTTGGATTAGAGACTTGGGGTTATCATGACTGACAAGAGATGCTTTATCCCACTGGCTTGCCCTTCATTCAATTTACCCCTTTGCAGAAACTATTGACTTGGATCCTAAGCATTAGCAGAGTTCCACTTCTGGAAGGCATCTTCTATGGTTCCCACCCCTCAGAGGCCTTCCATTCACCCCAGAATTGTGCTCAATTGACCCTAAGGAACAGTGTGGGGCCCAATGCTCCATCTAAGCTGCAGAGTCTTGTGAGCAAAAATTCTACTTTGTGAGCTCCTGGCATTAACGTTGTGAGCGAGCGATTTGGCTACTGCATAAATTAGTTTGCTCTGGAGCCATCCCTTCCTGAGCTAAGGCAAAAATGTGTGAGCTGGAGGCTAAAGATCTGTGAGATAGCTCACACTAACTCAGCTTAGGGGGAACATGGGTGGGGACCAAATCAGGATTCTGTTGCAGGAGGAAGGAATTGGGGAGGGGGAATCTGCCTCCCCTTCTCTGCAGATGGAAAGTCATTCTACTGGAGGAGCTGCCAACGGAATGGCAGCTGAGCACCCAAACCATGGAACTGTGGTATGGTCTATGACAGAAGGCCAAAAACTGTAACAAAGAACAGAAGATTAAATAGGGCAAGTAGTTGAACCAGTTTCTATTCGCTATTTAATGTATGCAACATTTTAATTTTATAGCAAGAGTTTAGAAGGTGCTAGTGCTTGTCAATTTTAGAAGGTTTCAACGGGACCTAAAGCCAATGGGCTTAGAGGGGTATAATTTTGAGTGCGACAGAAGTCTCTGCAGCTAAGCCTGGACTGGTTCCATCGACTGAAAGACAGAAGCCAGGTTCCATTTTATTTCTTTTTAAAAAAGATACACGAGCCTCTAAGTTAAATGGTTACCATTATTTGAAATGAGAGCTCAAAATCTGGGAAGGATCCCAGACTCATCCTGAACAAGGCGATGACCCTATGGCTATGACCCTGCTCTGCTGGTTAACTCCCAATATACTTTGAAGTGAAACCTTAAGAAGCCTGGATACTGTTGTAGTTCCTTTGAAGTATCCCTCTCCAAAGTCTTCTAAGCAAAGAGCCTCTCAGTGATGTGTGGAGCATGTGCACCCATCACACAAGCATTTCCAATTCTTGTAAAGACTCATGGCTCATGATAGTCAGACAGAATATGCAATGAGAATATGCAGTGGAGTTCCTCCTTTGGGTGACTCCATCTTCAGAGATTAAGAGGAGGGGGCTAGAGAATGAGTCATATCCACAGTGATGGCCCATCTGGAAGACACTCATTTGGTAGATGGATGAAACACCACTCTTCATCTTACTGCAGTGCCAAGTTGAGTTGTAGACTCCAACCATGCATTCCTACGCAGAGTTACACATCTCTAAGTCCAGTGAAGTGATTTGTTCCTCCGATATCAAGACACTTACCATCGGATCGCTCTTCACTCTCTGATCGTGCCTCTGATGACCCTGCGTGGCTGTGGCGTTCTGGAGAGGTACAAAAGAGAACACTTTGGGGCTGGGATCACCATTGCCAACAAGGGCCACCTCAAGCAGTGTGGCTGCTCTGGACAAACTCAACTTTACCCCTTGCTTACATTAGGCTTTTTATACTGGGGTAGATTGTTGTGTTTCTTCCCAAAAGTGTTTCCTGATTGGTAGCAGAGAAGTTTTACAACTCAACTACCTCAGAGATGTAAGTATTTTCAAAGAATAATTTTATTGCTGAATCATTGATATCTAATCACTCACTGTTAATGTATAGTTATTATTCTATGCAGGGCAGTTTGATGAGAAACTGGTTCTCAGCTAATGAGGGATCGAGCCCTTACGATCCCCTCATTCTGGGACAAATTGATATTTCCCACAAAACTCAGGAAGAAGCTTGGGATGGGACCGGGCAGAAGCCAATTCTCAACCGTTTGTCCCCAAGTCCAGAGAATATGCAATGGAGTTCCTTCTTTAGGTGATTTTGTCTTCAGAGATTTAGAGGAGGTGGCTAGAGAATGGGTCATTTCTACAGGGCTGGGCCAGCTATAGACTACACTCTTCAGGCAGATTAATGAAACATCACTCTTCATCTTATTTCAGTGCCAAGTTGAGTTGTAGACTCCAACACTGCATTTCTAAGCAGAGTTGTACATCTCAAAGTCCACTGAGGTGATTTCATCCCTCCACTATCAAGACACTTACCTTCGGATTGCTCTTCACTCACTGATCGTGATTCTTCTGATTTTTCCTCGCTTTCTAGAGAAAGACAGAAGAGAAGGCTCTGAGGTTGTGATCACCACTGCCAACGAGGGCCACCTCAAGTTGTGTTTGTGCTCTGGACAAACTCAGTGTTACACCCTCCATTGCATTTGGTTGTTTTCTGTTGTGGTGGCTTGTTGTGTTTCTTCCCAAAGGCATTTCATGATTAGTCCAACAGAAGTTTTACGACTAAACTACCTCAGGGATGGGAACATTTTCACAGAATTTTTATTGCTAAATCATTAATATCTAATAACTCTGTCTCAGCATGCAGTAATTTTTCTCCCCCTCCCTTCAGTGGAATTTTTAATGAAGATAACCAAGGAGTCTATTTTATTCTTGCATCTTGGTTCTTCCTTGTATTTTCCCTTCCCCTTTCCAACTTGGTGAGACTTTGCTTTACATTTCGAGATCTTTTTATGATCCTTATCCAAATCCAGAGAAAATGCAATGGAGTGCCTTATTTGGGTGACTCCGTCTTCAGAGATTTAGGTGGCTAGAGAATGGATTGTTTCCACAGCGATGGCCACTGGATGGAATACACTAGTTGGGAAGATTAATGAAACAGCTGTATTAGCATTATTTCACTGCAAGATGACTTCTGAACTCGCACACTGCAGTCCTATGTGTATTTACACATTTTGTAGCCCACTGAAATGATTTCGCAGCTGAGATACCAAGACCCTTACCATCAGATTGCTCTTCACTCTCTGATCGTGCTGATCTTTCCCCACTTTCTAGAGAGGGGGAGAAGAGAAAAGACTGAGGCTGGGATACCCATTGCCAATGAGTGCTACCTCAGGTTGTGTTGCTGCTCTGGACAAACTCAGTGTTACCCTTTCCAATGCACGGGGCTTTTTATGGTATGGTGAGATTGTACAGAAACCAGTTCTGAACTGGTTGCCTCCAAGTCCGGAGAATATGCAATGGTGTTCCTTCCTTGGAGTTCCTTCTTTGGATGACATAGGGGGGGATAGACTTTGTAACTGTACAGGGATAGACTTTGTAACTGTAATCTTGGGGAACCTGACTCTATTACCCATATCCTTCTCCGCTGTCCCAAATACTCCATTATGCGCAATATCTTGATTCACCCTTTTCTCCCTTCGCAGAGAGATTTTCTGGACAGGGATTTAATTTTTTTTTTTAGCAGACAAGAGCCCAGCAATAACATTATCTGTCACTGAATTTTTGATCTACGTATGGAAGTCAAGAGTAATACTCTGTAATTCTTGTAAATCATATTAGGATTGTCTTGTATTTTGGAATATCGGAAATATTGGTTGATGTTGTTCTTGTACTACCCCTTAAACTTTTCCTTGCCTGGTTTACTTATGTTATGCCAATAAAGGTTTCTGTTCTGTCTGACATAGGGGAAGTGGCTAAGCAATAGACCATTTCCAGATTGGCCGCTAGATCGATGGCCATTCTATCGAATACATTAGTTGGACAGAGCGACGAAACACCACTCTTAACCTTACAGTAGTGCCAAGCTGAGTTCTGGACTCCAAGACTGCTGTTCTGTGTAGAGTTACACATATCTAAATCCAATGCAGTGATTTCATGCCTCAGATACCAAGAGACTTACCATCGGATCGCTCTTCACTCTCTGATCGTGCCGATCTGTCCTCGCTTTCTAGAGAGGCAAGGAGAGAGAACATGGAGGGTGGGATCACCATTGCTGGGATACCCATTGCCAACGAGGGCCACCTCAAGTTGTGTTGCTGCTCTGGACAAACTCAGTGTTACCCCTTTGATTGCACTGGTTTCTTTTCTAGTCTTGTGGCAGATTGTTGTGTTTCTTCCCAAGAGTTTTTCTGATTGGTACCACAGAAGTATTTCCGTTAAAGTATCTCAAGGGTGGGAGGATTTTCACAGAATAAAGTTATTGATAAATCATTAATTATTTCATTGCTAGTCACCCATCTTCAATATGTTCTTATTATTTTACGCAGGAGTGTTTCATAAGAAAACTGGCTCCCAGCGAATGAGGGATCAGTTCAGAGAGGCCTTGTGATTCTCGCATGGTGGGACACATGCATATTTCTTGTGGGATCAAAAGAAAAGATTGGGATGGGATCGGACAGAAGCCAGTTCTCAGCTGTTTCCCTACAAGTGGAGAATCTAAAATGAAATTCCTTCTTTGGGTGACTCCATCTTCAGAGATTTAGGTGAGGTGGATAGAGAATGGGTCATTTCCACAGAGATGGCCATTCTATGCAAAACATTAGTTGGGCAGATTAATGGGACATATTTATTAATATTATTTCATTGCGAAGGGGTCTTCTAGACTTGAACACCACAGTTCTATGCATATTTACACATTTCTCAACCCAGTGAAGTGATTTCATACTTCAGACACCAAGACCCTTACCATCAGATTGCTCTTCACTCTCTGATCGTGCTGATCTGTCCCCACTTTCTAGAGAGGGGGAGAAGAGAAAACAGTGAGGCTGGGATACCCATTGCCAATGAGGGCCACCTCAAGTTGTGTTGCTGCTCTGGACAAACTCAATGTTACCCTTTCCAATGCACGGGGCTTTTTATGGTATGGTGAGATCGGACAGAAGCCAGTTCTGGTTGCCTCCAAGTGCCAAGCTGAGTTCTGGACTCCAAGACTCCTGTTCTGTGTAGAGTTACACATTTCTAAATCCAATGCAGTGATTTCATGCCTCAGATACCAAGACACTTACCATCGGATCGCTCTTCACTCTCTGATCGTGCCGATCTGTCCTCGCTTTCTAGAGAGGCAAGGAGAGAGAACATGGAGGGTGGGGTCACCATTGCTGGGATACCCATTGCCAACGAGGACCACTGCCAACGAGGGCCACCTCAAGTTGTGTTGCTGTTCTGGACAAACTCAGTGTTACCCTTTCCATTGCACTGGGCTTTTTATGGTATGGTGAGATCGGATAGAAGCCAATTCTGAACTGTTTCCCTCCAAGTCCGGAGAATATGCAATAGAGAATATGTACTGGAATTCCTTCTTTGGAATTCCTTCTTTGGGTGACTCCTTCAGAGATTTCGCTTAAGTGGCTAGATAATAGATTGTTTCCAGATTGATGGCCTTTGTATGGTATACACTATTTGGACAGATCAACAAAACACCTGTCTTAATCTTTTTGTAGTCTCAAATTGAGGTCTGAACTCCAAGACTGCAGTCCTATGTAGACTTAAACATTTCTCAGTCCACTGAAGTTTTATTATTGGTACCACAGAAGTTTTTCAATTAAAGTACCTCAAGGATGGGAGTATTTTCACAAAATAATTTTATTGCTAAAGGATCAACTATTTTATTGCTAGTCATCTATCTTCAATATGTTCTTATTATTGTACGCAGGATTGTTTCGTGAGGAACTGGCTCCCAGCGAATGAGGGATCAGCTCAGAGAGGCCTTGTGATTCTCGCATGGTGGGACACATGCATATTTCTTGTGGGATTAAGGGAAAAGCTTGGGATGGGATCAGGCAGAAACCAGTTCTCAACAGTTTGCCTTTAAGTCCAGAGAATATGCAGTGGAAAAACATGCAATGGAGTTCCTTCTCTAGAGTTCCTTCTTTTGGGTGACTCCGTCTTCAGAGACTTAGGGGAAGTGGCTAGACAATAGATTGTACTAGACTGATGGCCAGATTGATGGCCATTTTATGGAATACACTAGTTGGACAGAGTAACAAAACATCACTCAGTCTTGCTCTGGACATACTCAATGTTAACCCTTCCATTGCACTGGGCTTTTTATTGTATGGCGGGATCAGACAGAAGCCAGTTCTAAACTCTTGGCCTCCAAGTCCGGAGAATATGCAATGGCGTTCCTTCTTTGGAGTTCCTCCTTTGGATGATGCAGGAGAAGTGGATAAACAATAAACCCTTTCCAGATTGAGGGCCAGATTGACGGCCATTCTATTGAACACACTAGTTGGACAGCAACGAAACACCAGGGGTTTACTGTTTTGTTGGATTGCTTTGTTTCTTCCAAAGTGTTTCATGATTGGTACTCTAGATGTTTTACAAGTAAAGTACCTTGGGGATGGGAGGATTTTCGTAAAATGATTTTATTGCTAAATCATTGCTATGTAATCACCCATCTTAAATGCCTAGTTCTTACTCTGTGCAAGAGTGTTTGATGAACATCAGACTCCTAACTAATGTGGAAGCAGCTCAGAGAGCCCTTGTGAGTCTCCCATGATGGGACACATGTGTATTTCCCATGGAATTAGGCAGAAGCTTGAGTTGGGATTGGATAGAAGTCAATTCTCAACTACTTGTCTCCAAGTCTGGAGAATATCTAATGGAGTTCCTTCTTTGGGTGACTCCATCTTCACAGATTTAGGGGAATTGGCTAGAGAATGGGTCCTTTCCACAGCAATGGCCCATGTATTAGTTGGGAGATTAACTAGTTTGGCAGATTAACAAAACACAACTCTGATTGTAGTGCCAAATTGAGTTCTAGACTCCAACATTGCAGTCCTATGCAGAGTTACACTTTTTTCAGTCTACCCAAGTTATTTCATACCTCAGATGTCAAGACACTTACCATCGGATTGCTCTTCACTCTCTGAACTTGCTGATCTTTCTTCACTTTCTAGAGAGGGATGGAAGAGAAAACACTGAGGCTGGGCTCACCATTGCCAACCAGGGCCACCTCAGTGTTGGTGCTCTGGAGAATCTCAACATTACCCCTTCGACTGCACTGGAGTTTTTATGTTGTTGTGGGTTGTTTTGTTTCTTCCAAAGATGTTTCATGATTGGTACCATGGAAATTTTCCTACTAAACTACCTCAGGGATGGGAACATTTTCACAGAACAGTTTTAATACTAAATCATTGATAACTTCTATCTTCAATGTGTTGTTATTATGGGACGTTTGAGTGTTTCATGAGAAACTGGCTCTGAGCTAGTGAGGGATCAGCTCAGAGAGGCCTTGTGGTTCTTGCATGTTGGGACACATGGATATTTTCTGTGAGACTAAAGGAGAAGCCTGGGATTGGATCAGACAGAAGCCAGTTCTCAACTCTTTGCCTCCTAGCCCAGAGAATATGCAATGGGGTTCCTTCTTTGGATGACTCCATCTTCAGGGACTTAGGGGAGGTGGATAAAGAATGGTTCATTTCCACGGCCATTTTATGGAATACACTAGTTGGGCTGTTTAATGAAACATCAGTATTAGTATTATTTCATTGCTAAATTGACTTCTAGACTGGAACACTGCAGTCCTATTCAGACTTACACATTTCTCAGTCCACTGAAGTGATTTCATACCTCAGTTGTCAAGACACTTACCATCGGATCGCTCTTCACTCTCTGAAATTGCTGATCTTTCCTCACTTTCTTGAGAAGAACAGAAGAGGCTGGACTCATCATTGCCAGCTAGGACCACCTCAAGTTGTGTTGCTGCTCTGGACAAACTCAATGTTACCCCTTCCATTGCACTGTTTTTTGTGTGCTCTGGGGGGACTGGGCAGAAGCCACTTCTCAACTGTTTGTCTCCAAGTCTGGAGAATATGGAATGGGGGATATGAAATGGAGTTCCTTCTTTGGAGATCCTTCTTTGGGTGACTCCATCTTCAAAGATTTAGGGAAGTGGCTAGACAGACAATAGATCACTTTCGGAGTGAAGGCAACTCTATGGAATACACTGGTTGGGCAGATGAACAAAACACCAGTCTTAACCTTATTGTAGTGCCAAGCTGAGTTCTAGTCTCCAAGACTTCGGTCCTATGTAGTATTGTACATTTCTCAGTCCACTGAAGCCATTTCATACCTCAGATGTCAAGACACTTACCATCGGATCCCTCTTCACTCGCTGAACGTGCTGATCTGTCCTCACTTTCTAGAGAAGGACAGAAGAAAAAACTCTGAAGTTGTGGGATAACCACTGCCAACCATGGCCACTTCAGGCTGCGTTGCTGCTCTGGGCAAACTCAATGTTAGCCCTTCCATTGCACTGGGTTTTTATGTTGTGGTGGATTGTTGTGTTTCTTCCCAAGGTGTTTGGTACTCTAGAAATTGTACAGCTAAATGACCTTGGTGATGGGAGTATTTTCATAGACTGATTTTATTGCTAAATCACTGATATGTAATCACCCACATGACATGCCTGGTATTTAGTCTATGCAGAGGAGTTTGATGAGAATCCGACTCATGGCTAATGAGGAATCAGCTCAAAGAGCCCTTGTGAGTCTTGCGAACTGGGACACATTGATATTTCCTTTGGGACTCAGGCAGAAGCGTGGGATGGGATCTGACAGAAACAAGTTCTCAACTATTTGCCTCCAAGTCTGGAGAATGTGCAATGGAGTTCCTTCTTTGGGTGACTCTATCTTCATAGATTTAGGGTAGTTGACCAGATACTGGGTCATCATTTCCACAGCAATGGCCCAACTATGCAGTACACTACTTGGGCAGATTAATGAAACGGCACTCTTACTCTTATTGTAGTGCCAAGTTGAGTTCTAGACTCCAACATGGCAGTCCTATGTAGAGTTAAGCATTTTCAGTACACCAGTTTGGTGTAGTGGTTAAGTGTGCGGACTCTAATCTGGGAGAACCCGGTTTGATCCCCCACTCCTCCACTTGCACCTGCTGATGTGACCTTGGGTCAGTCACAAGCTCTGGCGCAGCTGTCCTTGAAAAAGAGCAGTTTGTGTCAGAGCTCTCTCAGCCCCACCCACCTCACAGGGTGTCTGTTGTGGGGAGGGGAAGGCGTTTGTAAGCCGCTCTGAGACTCCAAGTGAAGGGCGGGGCATAAATCCAATCTCCTCTTCTTCTTCTACACTAAAATGATTTCATACCTCAGATATCAAGACACTTACCATCGGATTGCTCTTCAGTCTCTGAACTTGCTGACCGTTCTTCACTTTCTAGAGAGGAAGAGAAAACACTGAAGCTGGGATCACCATTGGCAACCACGGCCACCTCAAGCTGTGTTGCTGCTCTGGACAAACCCAGCCTTACCCCTTCCATTCCATTTGGGTTATTTTTAGTGTTCTGGTGGATTGTTGAGTTTCTTCCCGAAAAGGTTTCTTGACTGGTTCCGCAGATGTTTTCCTACTAAACTACCTCAGGGATGGGAGTATTTTCACAGAATAATTGTATTGTTAAATCCTTGATACCTTCAATGTGGTATTATTCTACACAGAAGTGTGTCATGAGAAATTGCCTCCCAGTGAATAAGGGATCAGCTCATGGAGCCCTTGTGATTCTCGCATGCTGGGACACACGGATATTTCCTGTGGGACTAAGGGAGAAGCTTGGGATGGGATCGATGAGAAGCCAGTTCTCAGCTGTCTGCCTCCAAGCCCGGAGAATATGCGGTGGATTTCCTTCTTTTGGTGACTCCATCTTCAGAGACTTAAAGGAGGTGGATAGAGAATGGATCATTTCCACAGCGTTGGCCACTTTATGGAATACACTAGTTGGGCAGTTTCATGAAACATCAGTATTAATATTAGTTCATTGATAAGTTGAGCTGTAGACTGGGACACTGCAGTCCTACGCAGGCTTACACATTTCTCAGTCCACTGAAGTGGTTTCATACCTCAGATGTCAAGACACTTACCATCGGATCGCTCTTCACTCTCTGAACTTGCGGATCTTCCTTCACTTTCTAGAGAGAAACACCAGTATTAATATTAGTTCATTGATAAGTTGAGCTGTAGACTGGGACACTGCAGTCCTACGCAGGCTTACACATTTCTCAGTCCACTGAAGTGGTTTCATACCTCAGATGTCAAGACACTTACCATCGGATCGCTCTTCACTCTCTGAACTTGTTGAGCTTCCTTCACTTTCTAGAGGGGGAGAGAAGAAGAAAAAAAACCCACTGAGGCCGGGCTCACCATTGCCTATTAGGGCCACCTCAAGCTGTGTTGCTGCTCTGAATGAACTCCGTGTTACCTCTTCCATTGCCCTGGGTTTTTTAATGTTCTGGTGGGATCGGACAGAAGAGAAAACACTGAGGCTGGGATCACCACTGCTAACTAAGGGCCACCTCAGACAGTGTTGCTGCTCTGAACAAACTCGGTGTTACCCCTTCCATTTCATTGGCAATTTTCTTAAGAGTCATGGTGGATTGTTTTGTTTCTTCCAAAAAGCATTTCATGATTGGTAGCACGAAATATTTTCTGCTAAATTCAGGGGTCATTTCGTAGAAAAAGAGCTAGGGGAACTCATTAGCATAACTCATTAGCATATGCCACACCCCCTGACATCACCGGAAATGTGTCATAAGGCCACACACCCCACCCCCAACGGTCCCGGCCGCCGCCGGCCTTGCAGCTCCACCGCCGAGCCCCATGAGGGAAGTGCAAGGAAGCCCCGCGAAGGCCCTCCCTGGCCCCAGGCAGGCAGGGGTGGGGAGAGGCAGGGAGGAAGCAACTTACCCTCCCTCTTCTCTTGCCTCTTCCTGGCTGAATGAGGGCCGGAAGTGGGGCGGCCGGAATCAGGGGGCGGGGCTTCGTCATGTGCCCCACCCCCCATACCTCACCTGGGGGAACTGCGATCCCCCGTGATCCCCCCCCCCCGAAATGACCTCTGGCTAAATTACCTTAGGGACGGGAATATTTCCACAGAATAATTTTATTCCTAAATCACTGATAGCTAATCACCCATCTTCAGCGTGTTGTTATTATTCAATTCAGAAGTGTTTCATGAGAAACTGCCTCCCAACGAATGTGGGATCAGCTCAGAGAGCCCTCGTGATACTTGCACGCCCGGGACACATGGATATTTCTAAGGAAGAAGCTTGGGATGGGATCGATAAAAAACCAGTTCTCAAATGTTTGCTTCCAAGTTCAGAGAATATGGAATGGAGTTCCTTCTTTGGGTGATTCCATCTTCAGAGGTTTTGGGGAGGCGGCTAGACAATGGGTCATATCCACAGTGATGGCCATCCTATGGAATACGTACGTTGTGCAGTTTAACACAACACCACTCTTAATCTTATTGTCGTGCCAAGCTGAGTTCTAGACTGCAGTCCTATGTGGAGCTACATGTTTCTCAGTCCACTGAAGTGATTTCATATCTCAGAAATCGAGACACTTACCATCGGATTGCTCTTCACTCGATGAACGTGCTGATTTTTCTTCACTTTCTAGAGAGAGACAGGAGAAAAAACTCTGAGGCTGGGATCATCATTGCCATCCAGGTTGTGTTTCTGCTCTGGACAAACACAGCGTTACTCCTTCCATTTCTTTTGGGTTTTTTTTAGAGTTGTGGTGGATTGTTTCTGGATAAGGGACAGGATAAGACGTTGACTCTCATCTACTGAGGTATTAGCTGGGAGAGACTTCATGATAGCACTATGTAATGAAACACCTATTCTGTTGTTTTTTTCCAGTGCCAGGTTTGGTTCTAGACTCCAACCGGGCAGTTCTAAGCAGAGTGACACATTTCTAAGCCCTTTAAAGCAATTTCATACCTCTTATGTCAAAATACTTACCATCCGATTCACTCTCGAATCTTTCTGAAAGATCAGATAGTTCCTCACTCACTTCTAGAGGGGGACAAAACAGAAAACTCAGAGGCTGTGGCCATCATTGCCAAATGGGACCAGCTCAGATTTTACGGCTGCTTTGGGGGAATTCAATTTTATCTCCTCCCTGGCATCAGTTTTGTATTTCATGGTGGGTTATTGTGTTTCTTCTCAAAGAGGTTTCATTATTGCAACCCCTTATTCAGCTATGATAGAAGTTTTTGAAATCTAAATTATGGGCTTTTCCACATTCTCATTTCCCTCGCTAGTAAGTTCCTGTTGCTTCATTCTGCATGTATTATGCTCCCTCTAATGGTCAATTGTGTATTACATTGGTTTATGTCTGGCAGAAAAACATGTTTAAATATGCAGGGAGATATGCCATATATAAAACAATTGGATCCACCACTAGATGGAGCAAAACACTTGCGGAACAGACCTCCCTGCCCCCACAACAGGAACTCTTGAGCAAGGAAATGTGGAAAAGCCCTACCTTAGGGAGTGGATTATTCTGAATGAACAATTTTACTGCTGAGCACTAAAACAGCATGTCATGGTTTTAGGTGTGTCTCTGAGAGTTTTAATTTGTCAAGAGACACACACTAAGGTTGCCCACTTACCCTGTTTCTATTGGTGATTTATTTGGCAAAACAAACAAGAAATTATCTTAGGATTCATTGCATGTAATTGGTTTTAAGATGTAATTATACCCGTTTTACTCTGACTTACTTCAAAGAACCAGTTCAAGCCTCACTGCAAGTTTTCATTTTAGATAGTTAATTTCTGGTTAAAAGGTTAATTTAGATAAATCAGAATGAATGGGTTGTTCTATGCAACAATTAAAATGATGCCATGTGTGGTGCTTCCTGGGAATCAGTTCCTGTTGATTATTATCCACCAATTCCACCAATTAAAATAAGCCATCACATATAATTAACTGAGAAAGATTATCAATTTTGGTGTAATATTCTTCTTTACTTGGTTCCCATTGATCTCCTACAATTAAAATGAATTTTTTAAACTGAAATATTTATTCCATTTTTAAGTTCAAAGCACACTTTCTGAAGCTTGGCAAGGTTTTATAATGAAATGTATCTGGCTTGATAAAAGATGAACAGGTGACTGGGTATCCCCAAATATCAATCTGTATTGCCACTAAGATGGCACCCTTTGGGTGAATGGTTTACACTAGAGATTTTTGTTTTTTATTTGGGCAGAAATGCAAACTGTCCTTCCTCTGATTGTTGCTTCCATGTGTTACATGTCTTTCCTTTTCTGAATATCAACACGAGGGCAGGGCCTGTCTCTATTGATATAATCCACATTGGGATTAGGGTGACCACCTCTGGATTCAGAAATTCCTGGAGGTTTTGGGGGTGGAGTCTGCAGAGGGCAGGGTTTGGGGAGGGGAGGGGCCTTGGAGGAGTATAATGTGTAGAGTCCACCTTGTAAAGTAACCATTTTCTCCAGGAGAACTGTTTTCTGTTGTCTGAAGATCAGTTGTAATTCCAGAAGATCTCTGGGCTCCACCTGGAGCATGAAACCCATATAGATGATTGCTGGAAAAGCAGGATCTAAGCCTAAAATACATACCCAGAAGTACCCGCTCTGTGTAGATTCCATACGGGCTCTTTTTGTAGCAGGTACTCATTTGCATATTAAGCGACACACCCCTAATGTAGCCAATCCTCCAAGAGCTTACAGTAGCTCCTGTAAGAAGAGCTCTGCAAGCTCTTGGAGGATTGGCTACATTAGGGGTGTGTGGCCTAATATGCAAAGGAGCTCCTGCTACAAAAAGAGCCCTGCGGGATGATGTACCTCCCAGAGGCCTACTTGGATGCCATATAGTACTTCATAATGACTAAGCCAAAATACTTACCACTGGAGCGTGCTGAACGTTCCTCGCTATCTAGAGGGAGACACAGTGGCAAACTCAGATTCTATTGCTGTTGCAAGGGTCAACATAAACTCTGTATTTATTGTTGTTTCTATATTTATATTTTTAATGTTTTGATTGTTTGCCACTTGAGGGACCATACATTTGGTGGAAAAGCAGCTTCAAAATGTTCTAAACAAAATAAAATGAAGTAGTAAGTTACCCTGGGCAAATTAACTACTGTTCCCTCCCGTATCTTCTTTTTTTTTGGGGGGGGGGGATGCTGTGGTGGGCTATTATATTTCTTCTGAAAGGGATTTCATGGTTGTTCCCTTTTTTTGCAGCTACTCTAGAAGGGAATAAAACAAAATGAACAACAACACCGGTTGTCATGGGTCCTGGCTCAGCCGAGGCTGATTGTTCATCCGACGAGGAAAAGACACAGAGCAACCCAGCCTCCTCCGGAGTCAGCCCAGAAGGGGAACCTTTGTCAGAAGAGGCTCCAGCATCTGCACAGGAGGTGCAGCAAGGTGAAGCACCTGAGGTGCAGTTGGAGGAAGAGCCTGGTCCAGAGCTTGGCCCAGCACCCCCAGTTGGAAACACCTTGAGGCCACCTGAATGTCCCAGACACAGGGCATGCCAGTGTCTGGATGTTCAGGAGAGAAGGATGTTCAGGAGAGAAGCCAGACTTCAGCTGTTGCAAAGGCAATGTGAGGGGCTGTGAGTCTTTGCAGGTCGCCTCCCAGGGAAGGGAGGGTCCGATTATAAGCAGCCACACGCACCTGCCTCGGTGCGGACACAACCGTGTAATCTTGGACCTTGTTCCGGCTGCCAGCCTCCACTCCTCACTCCTGAGAACTCTGATTGATCTCCTGGCATTCCGACCCCTGGCACTATTTCTCGGCTTGGTTTGGACTTTGCATCTAGCTTAGTATATTGTATTTGTGGTGACCGGCCAGAGCCAGCACACCAGTGTCAGTAGAAAGAACCGGGGGTGAGCAAATGCTTGTCCCACAGCTCAGGCTATGTTGTCTGAAGAGGTTTTTTCTCCTTCAGAATTTTGCCAATTAGCTAAAATTGCATGGAATTTTCTCCCCCAAATGGCTGCATGTTGCATTGGCCTAAAAGAGCCAATGCAACATTCTCATTTTAGTTGCTGGTGAGTTCCTGTTTTTTCCATTTCTTCCTGTTCTTCATGTGTTTTGCTCCCTCTAGTGGCTGATTTGATATTTCCAGCAGATTTCCCTGCAGATTTAAATTATAGATTTTTATGCCAGACATAAACCAATGTAATATCAAGTCAGCCATTAGATGGAGAAAAACATGTGAAGAATGGGGTGGGGATGAAGAAACAGGAACTTATCAGAGAGAAAAATGAGAATGCGGAAAATCCCAAGGTTAGGATAGGTTGTTTCATCACATAGTTGTGAATTGCACTCTCATTGCGCTCATAATAATCCAAAACTGGATTTTCCTGTGTGGACAAAATAATCCAGTTCTGAATGACAGCTAAAATGCAAGAATAGAACAACATTCAATGAACTGTGGATGTAGCCACAGTCCAGCCAAGGCGAGAATGATCTTTACCTTCACCCCCCAAAAGATAGACAATATTAAATGTCATCCACTTACCTGCCAACACCAAGGCAAAGGCGACGGCCGCCAGCAGGAGCAGGACCCAGGTCTTCATGGTGTCTGAAGTTGAGAGAGACTTGCAGAACCTCAAGAGAGTTTCAGAGAAGTTAGCAAACCTCTTCTGAGTTCGACTTCATCTCCCCCTTTCTTATATAGGCCTGAAGCACCAATCAGAAGAGTTGGCAGAGGCACTGGGCAGGTGGAGCAGAAGGATTAGCTAACAACCAAACTACCATCTCAAGAATAAACAAAGGAGCATGCGTTAATTAGCGCAAGGTGCCACAGGCTGTGTGCTGGAAGTAAGACTGCTCAGAATCAATATTTGGTCTAAATCTGCCTCTCCATTCCAAACTGATGGACAGGACTCTAGAGAGGTAATCCAGGGCTTGGGGCAAAACACAAGCACAGAGCCTCTTGAGTTCAACAATATATTTTATTGTATGAAATTTATATCCTGCCTTTCCCAAGGGTCACCAAGGCAGCTAACAAATGAAAACATACAAACAAAATCACATTTTTAAACCATTGAAACCAACCAACCACCCCATCATTAAAACAATTAAAACCCGAGCTAAAATGCATACAAAGACATAAAAACAGCAATTAAAACACTGGGCAGAAAGGAGGTATCATTGAATCAGCACCAAATGAAATGAAATGAAAACGTTTTCACCTGCTGGTGGAGGGTGGCAACATAAGGGAACATATGGGAGAGTGTTCCAGAGTTCTGGTGCCACTACCGATAAGTCCCTCTCCTGGTCTCAGAAGGCAGGGAAACTCGACATAGGGCCTCTGAAGGTGACAGCGGTGGTCGGGTGGGTTCATGAAGGAGTAGGCAGTTCTTCAGGTATGTTGGTACCAAAACATAATGGACTTTAAAGGTCAACAACAGCACCTTGAATTGTGCCTAGAAACAAATGGATGACTTGCACTGGAATTTAGTAAATTGTTTCTTCTTCAAATTTTGATGGCCAAACGCCATCCTAAAGATTAAAATCTGAAGGAGAAGTCAAATGTAGACATCCCCCTTGGTGGTTTTCCATTCAAATACTAACCAGAGCCAGCCCTGCTTAGCTTCTGAGAGCTGATGAGATCAGGCTAGCCTTGGTCACCGAGGTCCATGTTTTTAGAACAACTCCCTATAGTTGTGACTAAATGACTTTATGAGCCATGACTAGTTCTTGTTGCTCTGAGATGAATGGTCAGTTATTAATGTCAAAAATGTATTTGATATCTATACTGAATGTAAGCCATTCAGAGGGCTGCTTCCTCCGGCTGTGGAGGTTCTTACCTATACCTCTACTCAAAACCAGGGTTGACAGCAACAACAGGGGGAAGCTTTAGTCTCCAAGCCCAGCTTGTATACCATATGGTGGCCTGTGAGCCAGGATGCTGACATAGATGGACTTCAGGTCTCATCTAGCACAGCTGCTCTTATGAGTATATATTTTTGAAAAACACAAATAAAAGTAAGATCATTCATACCAAAATATTTCCCACTACTATGTATGGGTATGAAAGCTGGACAATGAAGAAAGCTGACCGGAAGAAAGTTGAATTCCTTTGAAATGTGGTGTTGGAGGAGAATTATATGGACACCATGGACAATAAACAGTTTTTATAAACAGCTTTAAAAATGGATTAGATAGATTCATAGAGGATGTCTATCAATGGCTACTAGCCATGGTGACTGAGGGGAACCTCCACATTCAGAGGCACCAAGCCCCTGAAACCCAGAGCCAGGAGGCAACATCAGGGGAAGGTCTTGGCCTCTATGCCCTGTTGTTGGCTGTCAGGAGGAGGAGGAGGAAGAGGAAGAAGAAGATGATGAGTTGGATTTATACCCTGCCCTTCACTTTGGTATGAATGATTTTACTTACAATCTCCTTCCCTTCCTCTCCCCACAATAGACACCCTGTGAGGTAGGTGGGGCTGAGAGAACTGCTCTTGAGAGAACTGTGACCCAAGGTCACCCAGCTGGCTTTATATGGAGGAGTAGTGAATCAAACCCAGTCCTTCCAGATTAGAGTACTCCGCTCTTAACCACTACACCAAACTGGCACTGGTTGGCCACTGTGTGAGACACGATGATGGACTAGATGGACCACTGGTCTGATCCAGTAGGGATCTTCTTATGTTCTTATGACTGCCAAAAAGACGAGTCAGTGGGTTCCAGATCAAATCAAGCCTCAACTCTCCCTAGAAGCTAAAATGACTAAACTGAGGTGATCGTACTTTGGTCACATTATGAGGAGACAAGAGTGACTGGAAAAGACAATCATGCTAGGAAAAGTTGAAGGCAGCAGGAAAAGAAGAAGACCCAGAATGAGATGGATGGACTCAGTCCAGGAAACCATGGCCCTCAGTTTCCAAGACCCAAGCAAGGCGGTTAAAGATAGAACATTTTGGAGGTCATCAATTCTTAAGGGTGCCGTAAGTCAGTGACTTGATGGCACACACAAGTTCTGTGACCCTAAGGATAATGTGACCGAAATACGATAGCTGTGGTTTAGTCATTTTAGCTTCTAGGGAGAGTTCTGGCTTGATTGGAAGGTGCCATATGAAAGCTGGTTTACTCTGCATATCTATAGTGTGGGAAATGAACAGATGTCTCTGCTTCTAAATTTAAATTCTGTTTTATATTATTTCTACTTGCAAATAAGCCCACCAAAGGTACTAGCCTTCCAAAACACTGTGTTAATGCACTTGGCTATGAATAATAAGTATCATGTGGCATTGTGTGTAGTATAGCCAGGAAATCCTAAGATTACCGGGCAGCCAGAAGTTCCTTTTTTTTCGAATCAGTTTATTTTATATAAGACAAGAAAAAAACAAATAAACAATACATACAAAAATTTGGGGATTATCATTTACATCATTGCTTTGTCTATGTGGTTACCTCATACATTATCTAATTATATTTTTTATTTTTTCCACCATGTATTTTTATGTGAATCTTTTGCTTATAATTAAAAATATAGTTCATATTTTCTTCTGTTTCGGTTGTATGTCCATATGGTTTATTTATTGTACTTTTCCATCTGTTTATAAAATCTTGACCAAGTGTTCTGAAAGCTTCCTTCATTATGTCCTCTCAAAATTAAAGTTAAATTGTCCATCTCTGCAGTTCCCAGTATTTTATTTATAATTTCTTCTTTTAATGATACCTCATTTCTTCTCCAGTATTTGGCATATAATATTCTTGCAGTTGTCACTATATAAGATAGGAATCTTGCTTTTGATATTTTTCTGGCAATATATTGAATAAAAACAGTTCTGGTATATAAGGTATAGTACTTTTTAACATTTTTTGTAACAATTCATGAATCCAAGACCAATTTTTTTAACTTTATCACAAGTCCACCACATATGAAAAAAGAACATTTTTTTTTTACATTTCCAACAATCATTTGGTAGGTCAGGATAAAACTTTGCTAATTTATCTGAAGTCCTGGCAGCCAGAAGTTCCAGCTCCTTTAGCGTAATGCACCACTAGCTGGCGAGGTAGACTTGTTTTTTATCATGTTCATCTCACACTTGGCCATGAATGCCCATGCTAGCCATTTGTGGAACACTGAATGCCTGGAAGAAAAAAACCCAGCCAATAAATTTTCATTTATTGATCATCTTGGAGTTTTCTGTGTCAAAGGCAATTGGACAATTTTTAATTTTTTTTTTAAATTAAACCCTGTCCTGTGACTTCCAAAAATCCCATAATTTCCCCAGAAATCATATAGTCTACTTGTTGGACCATTTGGATCCAGGAAGAGGCTGAAAATAGAAAAGACTTATGAAGAAAATGAGGCACTTTCAGATTCTGATGAATCAACAAATATAGGAAAAGAATGCACAGCCAAAGTCCTTTTTAGTAGGACACTCATAATAGACCAGCATCATATGAAATATCCAAGAAATATCCAAGAAATACATAGAGAATGATTTGGCAGTAGCTATGAGTATGGGCGCCGTGAGATATACTTTATCATCTGCATAAAACGCAGGGTGCCACTACAAAAGGGACATCAGAGAGGGAGGTTCTCTATGGGGCACATTAATATTGCATTAACCCAAACCTATTAATTAGACAGATCTAATTAGCGCTGGAGTTGAGAGGATTTGTTTCCTTGCCAGGTGAGGATTAATAATTCCAATCTCTCTTTATGCCGAGACCGCTTTTTCCCTAGGCAAATCCTAGTAAACATCCTTATGTCCCCGGCATTACGTGCTTGGATGGCAAGAAGTTCATGTTTCCCCAGATTTACCTCTTGAGTGATCAGCTCAGAAGCTCAGGGCTTTTTGCCAACACAAAACAACATGGGGATTTAAAGGGGATTTAACTGGAAGGGGATCAAAGGCGACCGCACTGGGATGCAGGAGCTGGTGCCCCCCACCTTTATTCCTCACCATCATGTTTATTGCTTCTTTTTGCAAATGTTTCCTGCCATAGTACCTCATATTTCCGACGCCTTTACTCTTTAGTTGGGCCTTCTTCAGGCTCATAGCCAGGATTTTATAATTCGGAGGGCCTTTAAATAAGTCAGGGGGCACTGACGTCACAAAATAAGATAAAAATGTTAAAAACTCACTTTTGCAGCATTCGCACTCTGTCTGCCTATGTGGGGAAGCTTGGGGAAGAGGAGGCAGTGGGGAGTCCACTGGGTGGCTCAGAGTTGGTACTCCTCCAGGTGGCTCAGAGAGCTGGGGGGGGGGCTGGATGGAAGTGGGGGGGAGGCCTCAAAATGCCTCATTGTAGCTATGGCCCTGGCCTTCTTCCTCGGTCACTGGAGCCAATCAGAGAATAAACAGTGATCAGGATACATGATGATACTCACAAAACATGCAGCCCAGTATTACCTTTTTGGGTCTCTGCTCACATTTGGGAGAAGTATTTTACTAGATTTTTTTTGCCTCGTCAGCTCCAAGAGGAGGTGCCTTTGACTACTTGTGATAAGTTTGCTCCCAGGCTACCAGTTTTGAGCAAAGAAGTTGAGAGCTTAACTAGAAAAATGAAATCAGACAAAGCAGCGGGATCAGATACGATCCCCTCTGAGCTTTTCCGTTCTGACCTAAGGTTTTGGAGTAAACTGCTTGCATCAGTATTTTCTGTTATAAATCGGATGGGCAAAATTTCTGAGACCTGGGAAAGAGCGATAATTATCCCAGTAAATAAATCAAATCAAATGTATTAATACGGTTTGTGACCAGCACAAGATCAGTTACAGCAATGTACGTGAGTCTTATAAATTTTAGGAAATATACAATATTAACATTACTGAATGGCCTATGCATTCTTTTCTTTAATATACAAGTATTTTTAATTTTTTTAAAGGGACATAACAAACATAAATGAGTGGGGGGACTTCTCTTCCATTCGTATCTTTAACAAAGTCATGCCTAAATTATCATAAATTTATGTATTTCACCTTATATCATTAAAAATATCATCTGCAAATGTATCAAATTTTTAATTATATATAACCTAAGCAAGTTTGGATATTGTTTACTTAATGTAGTCTTCAAACGGCCTATGCATTCTTAAAATCACAGAACAGATTGAACAAAACATCTACATTTTATGGTTCAGCTACATTCTGTGTTAATTCTCTGTGAATTCTGCATGATGCTGCAAGAAATCTAGCACAAGGGAGTATGAGCTGAGGATTTGCATCTGAAAGGAACTTCCTTGTAATTTCAGATTCAGAGCAGGCGGGAAAACCTTGCAAGCAAGGGTGTAGTAATCTTTGCGCGAATTTCCTGGTAGAAACAACAGTGAGCTGGTAAATAAGAAAGGGAAGAGAATGGATCCATCATATTATAGACCTATTAGCCTTTTATTTACATCAGGCAAATTATATGTTTTTTGCAGAGACTTAAAGAGTGGGCTTATGGAAATACATGGTAGAAACGACAGTGAGCCAGTAAATAAGAAAGGGTATAGAATGGATCCATCAAGTTATAGACCTATTAGCCTTTTATCTATATCAGGCAAATTATATGCTTCCTGGTTTTTGCAGAGACTTAGTGGGTTTATGGAAATACATGCAGCCTATCCGACTGAGCTATCTATTGAAATCACTTAGGTTAAATAGCTGAATTAATGTAATGTTGTTGACCACATTGGACTGAAGCGACTGCACACAGATCCTAGCCAATGAGGAACCAGAGCACAAATAAAGCCTATTTAGGGCAAATAAAGCTCTTCACTCCACAGCTGGCTCCTTAGTGTCCTTAAGAAAAATATTTCTGTCTCTCTACTGAGCTGTCTAATAAGAACATAAGAAGAGCCCTGCTGGATTAGACAAGTGGTCCATCTAGTCCAGCATCCTGTCTCAGACAGTGGCCAACCAGTTCCTCTGGCAGGCCAACAACAGGGCACAGAGGCCGATGCCTTCTCCTGCTGTTGCCTCCTGGCTCTGGGATTCAGAGCCTCTGAATGTGAAGGTTCTTGTCAGTCACCATGGCCGGTAGCCACTGATAGTCCTATCCTTCATGAATCTCTCGAATCCCCTTTTAATCTCTGGAATCCCCTGTCTAGGCCTGTGGCCATCACTACATCTGCTGACCAGTGCTCCCTCTAAGCTGTGGAGTCTTGTTAACAAAAATTCTACTTTGTGAGCTGCCGGCATTCAAGTTGTGAGCGAGCGATTTGGCTACTGCATAAATTAGGTGTCTCTGGACAGAGCTAAAACAAAAATGTGTGAGCTGGAGGCTAAAAAAACTGTGAGCTAGCTCACACTAACTCAGCTTAGAGGGAGCACTGCTGCTGACAGCAAATCCCACACTCTCTGTGTAACATATTTCTTTTTGTCTGTCCTGAACCTTCTGCCTATCAGCTTCACTGGATGCCCTCCAGATCTAGTATTTTGGGACAAGGAGAAAAAATTCTCTTTGTCAACTCTTTTCTCCCCTTGCATAATTTTATAAACCTCTTGTCCCCCCTCAGTCATCTCTTTTCTAAAGTGAAATGCATCAGCCAGTGCTGTTTCCTTCTCATCCCCCTCTCCCTGCAACATCCGGTGAAAGCCTATTTTCCTCCCTCTACTCCTTGGTCCAGTTCCTACCTCTCAATTTTATTTTGCTGCGCGTGCACAGCTCCCTGGAGCGTGTTCATGACAGGGACTCTGCTGGTCATGTTGTGGTCCTCCATACAGCAGAAAGTGCAGTGCTTCCTTTCTTCAGTTTGGTGTAGTGGTTAAGAGCAGCGGACTCTAATCTGGAGAACTGGGTTTGATTCCTCCTCCACATGCAGCCAGTTGGGTGACCTTGGGACAGTCACAGTTTTCTCAGAGCTGTTCTCTCAAGAGCAGTTCTTGAAAGAGCTCTTTCAGCCCCACCCACCTCACAGGGTGTCCGTTGTGGGGAGGGAAAGGGAAGGAGATTGTAAGCCGCCCTGAGACACTGAATGAAGGGCGGGGTATAAATCATCATCATCATCATCATCATCATCATCATCTCCTCCCCCTCCTGCTCCCCCTCCTCCTCCTCCTCCTCCTCCTCCTCCTCGTGTTCAATATGAATTTGCCTTTTAGTTTTGAAATCTCATGTTTAAAATTTCAAGCAGCAAGGTTGGAAAGCTTCACAATTTTCAGATGCATGCCAAACTTCCTTTCAGTTCTGCTACTGTGATGTTTGCATGGTCCCCCCATTGGGCTAAAAGTTGAGTTGATCCAAAGTGACTTTTTGTTGGCTTTGATTATGCCTCCTTTATATATTTCCACTTATGGTGACCCCATAGGGTTTTCAAGTCATGGGATGTTCAAAGCTTGTCTGCCATTGCCTGCCTCTGCATAGCAACCCTAGACTTCTTTGGTGGTCTTTTTGTTGCCCCCTGTCCAAATACTAACCCAGGCTGACCCTGCTTAGCTTCTAAGATCTGATGAGATCGGGCTAGATGCAGACTTGATACTGTCAGACAAAAGCCCTGAGTGTGACAGCTTTGTGTGTTCAGTCAATTCAGAGAGCGAGAGAGCATGTGTGCATTGGCCTTGATCCCTGAGTCTGTGCCATCGCCTGCAACCAGACTATGTGTAGGGTCCCTCCCTACAAACAGGGACACTGCTTTCTGAACTGGGAAAGGGAGAGTGCAAGTGCGCACTTCCTCTGCACATAGACAGAGTGCTGACAAACCACTGATTGTGGAGGGGGGGGGAGATTCCACGACCAATATGACTGTGTCTGCTTTATCATAAGAACATAAGAGATGCCAATGATGGATCAGGCCAAAGGCCTATCCAGTCCAACACTCTGTATCACACAGTGGCCAGAAATACCAGTGCCATCAGGAGGTCCACCAGTGGGGCCAGGACATTAGAAGCCCTCCCACTGTTGACCCCCCCAAGCACCAAGATGACAGAGCATCACTTGCCCCAGAGTCCCTATCTATACCTTGTGGCTAATAGCCACTGATGGACCTCTGCTCCATATGCTTATCTAATTCCCTTTTGAAGCCGTCCACACTTGTAGCCGCCACCACTTCTCTCTGCAGATTGCTTGAACACATCAAAGGGTCATGTGCTTGAGGTTTTTGACCTAGTCAAGTCTGGGGGGCAGTTAGCCCATGACAGAAGACAATCTTCCTTCCTTCCAAATATATGTGCATCACTCAGGTTCATTCTAGTTTGATTCATTTATTGACGGTTGGGAGCTGTCCACACCCACTCGATAATAGCTCAAAGCAATGGAACCCTTCAGTATGAGCCTGGATAAAAAGATATTCTCGGGCCTGTTGCCTGAAGGATACCAAATTAGGCACTCAGGGGAAGAGGATTCCGTGGGTGAGGTGCCACCTCTGAAAAAGCTCAGTCTCTGGTTGCCACCCACCTCACTTCTGCAAGTAAGGGGAACAGAGCAGGGTTCAGAAAGATCTTTTCTGGTGGGCTGGGAAGTAGAAGAAGAAGAAAAAGAGACTTATACCCCACTCTTCACTACCTGAAGGAGTCTCAGAGCAGCATACAATCTCCTTTCCCTCCCCCTCCCCACACCAGACGCTCTGTGAGGTAGGTGGGGCTGAGAGAGCTCCTTCAAGAACTGCCCTTGAGAGAACAGCTCCGAGAGAACTTATGACTGACCCAAGGCCACACCGGCAGCTGCATGTGGAGGAGTGGGGAATCAAACTCGGTTCTCCCAGATTAGAGTCCGCGCTTCTAACCACTACACCAAACTGGCTCTCAGGACTTCAGCAAGCATATAACCAGTGGCTGTAGGGCCATATGCATCAGTAACCAAAGTGAAAATTGAACAAACAGGATTTTCAAGATGCTTTTGCAATGTGACGTTGAAAGTCAACCTGCCTTTGGTTGTTGGCACACTGGCTCATACTTCTGATCTATTGATCATTCCAGAAGAAAGACTGGAATAGTGTGACCTTCTTATGCAAGTCAGCAGTCCTAGACGTACACGGATGTTTACCAGGATGGGCCTTGAGAGAGGGGTCTCTGTGTACAATTACTTTTTTTTTAATCCTTCTTGGATGAAATCAAGTCAACCGTCACCACTGGTTCACCTTCTTAGTAACACCCTGGCAGATACAGCGGTATGCCAACCGACCTCTCCAGTTAAAAGGTTTTAATTAATAAGAGATTGGCTTGAAAATTCCTCTGGACAATTTCCAGGTTCCTTCAAGTGTCCTTGGAATTTTCTGTCTGTGATTATGAATTACGCAGCTGCAGCCAAGGGGAATCTTCTGGAATTTTCATAAAATGAAAATCCAAACCTCCATACTGATTTTATAGAGCACCATTATCATGTGTGAATCTCTGTACACATTCATACCATTCTTTGCATGTTTCCCTAAGTATGTGCCATTGCTTATCTTGTTTAGACATGGGAATTTCATGGTTTTTCATGTGCAGTACCCTGTACGCAATTCAGAAAAAGAACAGTGGATTCCTAATGCAACTGCTTCCCTTCAGAAATGGAACTAGGTAACTGACTGACAACTTTAAGGTACAAAAAGGGACTAGGCAAGGATGCCCCTTGTCTCCATTATTGTTCATTTGGATTTTAGAAGTGCTACTGGGGAAGATAAGACAAGAACAAGACATAAAAGGACTTACTGTGAAAGGCTTTTCTTATAAATATAGGGATTTTGCTGATAATGTGATGTTTTTGGTTGAAGAACCATTTAATGGTGTACCGGTTTTGATGGAGAGAATTAAGGAGTTTGGTGACTTGGCCGGATTTTATGTTAATAAAAACAAGACTAAAGTGCTAAAAAATATGAAGACTGAGAGACAATTGCAGTTACAAGAAAAAATATAATATGAAGTTGTCAAAAAAGTTAAGTATCTTGGTATTGAACTGACTGGGAAGAATATTGATTTGTTTAAGAATAATTATGAAAAGTTGTGGCGTAAAATACAACAAGACTTTAATAAATGGGATACAATGAACTTGTCGCTATTGGGAAGAATAGCGACGATTAAGATGAATGTTTTACCAAGTTTGATGTTTTTGTTTCAAACGATTCCGATAGTGAGAGAAGTAAAGGTGTTACATGCATGGCAAAAGGAATTATTGAGATAATAATAGAGAGGTGTCACCTGGAAATCTCTTGCTATTACAGATGGTCTCCATATGACTAAGATCAGTTCCCCTGGAGAAAAATGCCTGCTTTGAATGGTAGACTGTATTGCATTATATCCTGCTGAGGTCCCTCCCCAAACCCCACCCTCCCCAGGCTCCACCCCCAAAATCTCCAGGTATTTCTCAACCCAGAACCAGCAACCCTATAAATTATAAAGCAACAGAGGTGGGCTTCAGGTCTTCAGAACACCTGAATTCCTCTCACACAGAAGGGGTGCCTGGAAGTCCCATCAGCTTTCTGCTACAATGAAGACCTGGTTCCTTCTTGGGCTGGCAGGCATGGCCTGTCTCGTGGTATCTGGAGGTAAGTGCAGCGTTTCTTGCAACCCCTCATTTCCTATGAGCCTATTCCTTGGGATTACCCTTTTCCAATGGCCATGAGTTCTCCACCTGTCCCCTCCTGGATTTCAGTGACGCCACAAAGCCCTGTTCAAGTTCCGATGAGCATTGTGAAGAGTTAATTGAGGTCGCGATCACACACAGAATTAGCCATGCAGAATTAGCCCGTTTGATGTTTTTGTTTCAAACGATTCCGATAGTGAGAGAAGTAAAGGTGTTACATGCATGGCAAAAGGAATTATTGAGATAATAATAGAGAGGTGTCACCTGGAAATCTCTTGCTATTACAGATGGTCTCCATATGACTAAGATCAGTTCCCCTGGAGAAAAATGCCTGCTTTGAATGGTAGACTGTATTGCATTATATCCTGCTGAGGTCCCTCCCCAAACCCCACCCTCCCCAGGCTCCACCCCCAAAATCTCCAGGTATTTCTCAACCCAGAACCAGCAACCCTATAAATTATAAAGCAACAGAGGTGGGCTTCAGGTCTTCAGAACACCTGAATTCCTCTCACACAGAAGGGGTGCCTGGAAGTCCCATCAGCTTTCTGCTACAATGAAGACCTGGTTCCTTCTTGGGCTGGCAGGCATGGCCTGTCTCGTGGTATCTGGAGGTAAGTGCAGCGTTTCTTGCAACCCCTCATTTCCTATGAGCCTATTCCTTGGGATTACCCTTTTCCAATGGCCATGAGTTCTCCACCTGTCCCCTCCTGGATTTCAGTGACGCCACAAAGCCCTGTTCAAGTTCCGATGAGCATTGTGAAGAGTTAATTGAGGTCGCGATCACACACAGAATTAGCCATGCAGAATTAGCCGCAAATGCCGGGTGGATTTTAAGGGTGTGATCAGACGCCAACATCTGCCAAGAGTCCGGCTCCCATCAGCAACCCATTTTGCTCCACTGCAGAAGTCCAGTAGCTACGGGCCAGAAACAGACTTTCCTCTGTGTGATCATGCCAGCGCACTCTCATGGGATCAGGATGGTCTGATCGGGCCATTCCGACTCCATGCCGCTGTCCCCCCCCCATTTCGGTATTTGCATCATTGCACACTGTATAGGGAGCACTCAGTGCGGAGATGCGAAGCATCGATCCCTTGTTGAAGTGCAACGGATATACAATGAAGACCTGGTTCCTTCTTGGGCTGGCAGGCATGGCCTGTCTCATGGTATCTGGAGGTAAGTGCAGCACTTCCTGCAACCTCTTGTTTCCTATGAGCCTATTCCTTGGGATTACGCTTTTCCAATGGCCATGAGTTCTCCACCTGTCCCCTCCTGGATTTCAGTGATGCCACAAAGCCCTGTTCAAGTTCTGATGAACATCGTGAATAGTTAATTGAGGTCGCGATCACGCACAGAATTAGCCGTGCAGAATTAGCTGCGAATGCCGGGTGGATTTTAAGGGCGTGATCGGACGCCAACATCTGCCAAGAGTCCGGCTCCCATCAGCAACCCATTTTGCTCCACTGCAGAAGTCCAGTAGCTACGGGCCAGAAACAGACTTTCCTCTGTGTGATCATGCCAGCGCACTCTCATGGGATCAGGATGGTCTGATCGGGCCATTCCGACTCCATGCCGCTGTCCCCCCCCCATTTCGGTATTTGCATCATTGCACACTGTATAGGGAGCACTCAGTGCGGAGATGCGAAGCATCGATCCCTTGTTGAAGTGCATCGGATATGCATGGCCAAGCCCCCCCCAACTCACCCACGGTTGCATCTGATCATACAGTAGTGGGCTGCCCCTGCAGCTCCCAGGGACTGTGTGATTATGCAAATGCAGGTCAAATTCCTGCAGAGCAAATATACTCGCTTCCCCCCCCACATTATCTCGCGCGTGTGAATGCTGCCCACATATAATGGCTCAGTTCACATATAATGTGAAGACATGGTTTAATTATATTGTGGTTGGTGTGATAGTCAGAAGGTGGGCCACTTCACTAAGCACAGTTTCAAGTTAGAATCTATCAAACCAGGATCTGACACCAGGATCTGAGGCTGGTTTATTAATAACAGTTCAACTTAACAATGTAGCATTTGTGTGATGTACGAAGATGGGCATCCTGGCTAAATTCTGGCTTGTTCTTAGTGCTGTCTTTGTGGACTCCCTGGTCACAAAGACCCCTTGTGAGAGCAAAGCCAACGAAAACAGCCATTGTTGAGACAAATCAGAATTAGAGTGATTACGAAATAACATGTGCGGAAAAGCCCCATGGTTTATAGCACACCTTTATAATTTAAGAGCCAAACAATGGCAAAATGCAAGAGATCAACAAAGATCCAGTATATGAAAGCCCATTTGCATAAGTGCAAACATACAATTTAACATTTTTTGGTAATCGCAGCTCCCAGGGACTGTGTGATTATGCAAATGCAGGTCAAATTCCTACAGAGCAAATATACTCGCTTCCCCCCCACATTATCTCGCACATGTGAACGCTGCCCACATATAATGGCTCCGTTCACATATCATGTGAAAACATGGTTTAATTATATTGTGGTCGGTGTGATAGTCAAAAGGTGGGCCACTTCACTAAGCACCGTTTCAAGTTAGGATCTATCAAACCAGGATCTGACACCAGGATCTGAGGCTGGTTTATTAATAACAGTTCAACTTAACTATGCATTTGTGTGATGTACGAAGATGGGCATCCTGGCTAAATTCTGGCTTGTTCTTAGTGCTGTCTTTGTGGACTCCCTGGTCACAAAGACCCCTTGTGAGAGCAAAGCCAACGAAAACAGCCGTTGTTGAGACAAATCAGAATTAGAGTGATTACGAAATAACATGTGCGGAAAAGCCCCATGGTTTATAGCACACCTTTATAATTTAAGAGCCGAACAATGGCAAAATGCAAGAGATCAACAGAGAGCCAGTATATGAAAGCCCATTTGCATAACTGCAAACATACAATTTAACATTTTCGGTAACGAACACATTGATTAATAATCCATCAATTTTCATAATCTATATAGTTCTCATAGCCCAGACACTGGTTGCTGGGATTCTTTTTTTCGGAAGTGGAGCACATGAAGTCTTACAATAATGTACACAGCAGCACCTAGCACAATTGTTTTTCCTTAGCTTAAATTCATGTTATTTTTAAAACAGCCATATTTGGTTCTATACTGAGCCACATTTGCATCTGGAGTCATACTTTGCAAACCCCTGACATATACATGAGTTTCGGCTAAGCAACAGAAGTATGAAACAGATAGATGTGTGATAGATAGGGATGGGCATGAACCACATTTTTGCGGTTTGTTTCGGTTCGTGGCTCAGCCTTAAAATTTGTGGAAGCAAAGCCAACGAAAACAGCCATTGTTGAGACAAATCAGAATTAGAGTGATTACGAAATAACATGGGCGGAAAAGCCCCATGGTTTATAGCACACCTTTATAATTTAAGAGCCGAACAATGGCAAAATGCAAGAGATCAACAGAGAGCCAGTATATGAAAGCCCATTTGCATAACTGCAAACATACAATTTAACATTTTCGGTAACGAACACATTGATTAATAATCCATCAATTTTCATAATCTATATAGTTCTCATAGCCCAGACACTGGTTGCTGCAATTCTTTTCTTTGGAAGTGGAGCACATGAAGTCTTACAACAATGTACACAGCAGCACCTAGCACAATTGTTTTTCCTTAGCTTAAATTCATGTTATTTTTAAAACAGCCATATTTGGTTCTATACTGAGCCACATTTGCATCTGGAGTCATACTTTGCAAACCCCTGACATATACATGAGTTTCGGCTAAGCAACAGAAGTATGAAACAGATAGATGTGTGATAGATAGGGATGGGCATGAACCACATTTTTGCGGTTTGTTTCAGTTCATGGCTCAGCCTTAAAATTCGTGAAAGTTCGCAAACCATGAACCGGCCAAAATTCATCAAGAACTTTAGTTAGTGAGCTGGTTTGTGCCCCTCCCTAGTGATAGACAGTAGTTGTCCATTTGGACTAGTAAGAAGGGAATGATTGCAGTAACACAGCACCCACACCTTCATTCCTAAGTTTGGAAAGTCTTTTCGCCAGGTGTCCAATAAGGAACATTGGATACTAAGAATTGCCCATACAAGGCCAGAAGATCATGCCCACTTTTTGTCTCCATGTGTTGACTGAATGCATGGTATGTGGGTGTGTTTTCAGGGTGTTTGTATATGTAGAGATCTGTTTGAAGATTTCATGTTAATTTTTTTCAATGACTTCCCCCCCCCGCTTCATCCCATGATGACGATGATGGAGGTGGTGGTGAGTAGTTCGGGAGGGTGCTATTGGTTGAATATGGTTCAAAGCAGCACAATGCAACAGAACGATACAACTTGCAGAACAGAGGGAAATTATGGGGGTGGATGGGTAGTAGGGAGCCCCCTCTAGATGCTCTCTAGTGGTAGTGGAAAGTGCCATCGAGTAGCAGCTGCCACATGACTGTAGAGCTTTCAAGGCAAGAGAGGTTCAGAGGTGGTTTGCCATTGCCTACCTCTAAATAGAAACTCTGGACTTCCTTGGTGGTCACCCATCCATACACTAACCAGTGCCGACCCTGCCTAGCTGCCGAGATCTGATGAGACCGGGCTAACCAGGGCCATCCAAGTCAGGACCAGTGTTCTGTAAAAGGTAAAGGTAAAGGTTCCCTTGCTCGAAGGCCAGTCGAGTCCGATTCTAGGGTTGCGGTGCTCATCTCTGTTTCCAAGCCGAAGAGCCAGTGCTGTCCGAAGACGTTTCCGTGGTCATGTGGCCGGCATGACTAAACACCAAGGCGCACGGAACGCTGTTACCTTCCCACCAAAGTGCTACCTGTTTATCTACTTACAATTTCTTGCTTTCGAACTGCTAGGTTGGCAGGAGCTGGAACTAGAGACGGGAGCTCACTCCGTCATGCGGCACACTCGGGTCTCGAACTGCTGAACTATCGCCCTTCCACAGCCTGCAGTTCAGCGTCTTAACCACTTGAGCCACCGCAGCTGTAAACTCTTAAGGGCTTGTGCAGATCCATTATGCTACCTCCCACTGTTGGGTTTTTCCCATCTGTGATTCTCTGACATTCTGGAAGTAGGACACACTTCCATCCCTTGTGTTTTGAGAATGGGATGGTCACCCATCCATACACTAAGCAGTGCCGACCCTGCTTAGCTTCCGAGATCTGACGAGACCGGGCTAACCGGGGCCATCCAAGTCAGGACTAGTGTTCTGTAGGAAACTGTAAACTCTTAAGGGCCGTACGGGTAGGGCGGGATATAAATCCCAAAATAAATAAATAAATAAAATAAATAAGGGCTTGTGCAGATCCATTATGCTACCTCCCACTGTTGGGTTTGTCCCATCTGTGATTCTCTGACATTCTGGAAGTAGGACACACTTCCATCCCTTGTGTTTTGAGAATGGGATGCACCAGTGAAGGCCATGAGCAATGCACGGCTGGGAAGCAAAGGTCATCAGCTGCACCAATTGCCTCCCACACTGCCAGAGGGTGAGCGATCTCCCTGGGAATGGAGACGGTTCCAGGGAAAAGGCATAGAGGAGGAGGGAACGCAGGAGCTCTGCTTTCTCTTCTCTTTTCCCCTGCTGCTGGGGGGATGGGGGCAGAGCCTCTTCTCCAGACTCAGCAGCTCGAGCCTTGCAACTCACACGTAATACAGTCTGGATCCACTTTTTAGTCAGGACTCACAGCTGGAGAATGATGTCTTTACGTGAATCTCAAGCATTCTTTTATATGTTCTGATACTGTGGACATGCTCAGTTCTCATCAGGCATTTTTTTTAAATTAATGAATAACTCCCCATCCCCCTGCATGTTTGGAGAGATCTCCATGTAAGCAGAATCCCCTGTCTGATTTGTAGGAAGCCTGGATTTCACTGTCTTTGTCCAGAAGTTTCAGTACTGAACACGTAGAGATCTGCATGCTGCACCCAAATAAATATTGTTCTCTTCTCTTTTCCCCTGCTGCTGGGGGGAAGGGGGCAGAGCCTCTTCTCCCGACTCAGCACCTCAAGCCTTACAACTCACACGTAAGACAGTCTGGATCCACTTTATCGTCAGGACTCACAGCTGGAGAATGATGTCTCTACGTGAATCTCAAGCATTCTTTTATATGTTCTGATGCCGAGCGCAGAAGAATAGTTTCTTTAGAACTATGGTGCTGGAGAAGACTCTTGAGAGTCCCTTGGACTGCAAAGAGATCAGATCAGTCAATCCTAAAAGAAATCAACCCTGACTGTTCCCTGGAAGGCCAGATAATGAAACTGAAGCTCAGATATGTGCTGTCGGGGGTGTGGCCCAATATGCTAATAAGTTCCTGTTGTTGGGTGTGGCCTGTTATGCTAATGAGTTCCTCCTGGACTTTTTCTACAAAAAGAGCCCTGATTGTAATTACCACATTGAAAAAGAAAGCATGGAACTCCAGTACCAAAGACAAACATGGGTTTCATGCCTGGCGTGATCTGGTCCATGGGGTCGCGAAGAGTCGGACTCGACTGTGCGACTGAACAACAACAACAAACTGTGGGCATGCTCAGTTCTCATCAGACATTTTTTTTGAATTAATGAATAATCCCCCCCCCCTGCATGTTTGGAGAGATCTCCTAGTAAGCAGAAACCCCTGTCTTAGTTGTAGGAAGCCTGGATTTCACTGTCTTTGTCCAGAAGTTTCAGTACTGAACACGTAGAGATCTGCATGCTGCTCCCAAATCAATATTGTTATTACCACATTGAAAAAGAAAGCATGGACCTCCGATACCAAAGACAAACATGGGTTTCATAAAAACTGTTTGGGACACTTCATGGTCACCTAGCAACACTTACACAGTTTTGAAGTTCAATTCACATCCAATGCAAATGGTTAAATACAAAATTATCATGCAGGGGAGTAGCTATGTTATTCCATTGTGACCAAAAAAATAAGGAGTCATCTTGTGGCAACCTAGAGAGTAACCAGATTTTATTCCAGCATAAATTCTGGTAGACTAGAGCCCAGGGCTTTTTTTTGTAGAAAAAGCCCAGCAGGAACTCATTAGCATAATAGGCCACACCCAACAGCAAAATTCAGCATATTAGGCCACACCCCATGCCTTCCCTTGGCTTGCCTGGGCACCCTTCGGCTGCGGGGAGTCCCGGCAAGCTGGCCCTTTGACAGGCCGGGGGAGGCATTTAAATGCCTCCACGATCCTTCCAGGTTCCCCCTGGCCCGCCTGCCCCGGAGTTGCTGGGGGGTGTTGCTCCCCAGGCCTTTCCTCTGTAGCCACGCATACAGAGGTTTTGGCTGTAGTGGGCGTGGCCAACTCTGAAGCCAGCCGGAACTCTGTTCCTGTGCGTTCCTGCCCAAAAATAGCTCTGCTAGAGCCCATCTTTCAGATGCAAGGCATTGACTTCCCACTGGATGGACCTCTAGTCTCTAATGTTGAAATAAAAGGGATATAAAGTAAGGTAACTCTGTCTGGATCCTGCCCTTTGGTTTGTTTAACCTGAATAGCTTGGAAGTCCTGCAAAAATGAATTATTCAGGAGATTTTTTAAGGAAGGGAGAGATTGGATCTGTGCACAGAGAAGAATTCACAGCATAGAAACTGTGTTGTTTCACTGATTTCTCATTACCAAGAGCAGTACTATACAGAGATATGTATCATATCCTCCCCCCTACTACATAATCATCTTTAAGGATGGTGGGAATTAGATCTGCATGCAGAGAAGAATTCAGAGCATGGGAACCATGCTGTGTTATGATTTCTCATGACCAAAAGAGGTACCATAGACAGAAAGATTCATATTCAATGCCCAGTACCCCACACATACCAAAAGCACAATTTTTGAGCTAAATTCATATACCGCATTAAAACAGTGAACATGATTTTTCAGGAAAAGACTGACATTTTTGGATGGCTCCTGACTCTTTTTTTTTTTGAGGGGATGTGATGTAGTGAAATGGGGGTGCTGAAACCTGTATGGGTCATAGATTATTACTGGTAGGTGTGGAAGAGGGGCAGGTAGACCTTGCTTTGCCTGAACTCCTGTTGCAACACAACCTAAAGCATCCATTATTTTAACATTTGCCTTCTTTTTTTCTCAGGGCGTCTCTCAGAAATTGTTGATCAAGTTTTCGGGGAGGGCGGTAAGGACCTTCTTTTGTAAGCTGGGGTTGGGTATCAAATGCCATCTACGGCATTGCTAAAATGTTCAGTCTCCTGATATAAGAACATAAAAACATAAGAGAAACCAATGTTGCATCAGGCCAATGGCCCATCCAGTCCAACACTCTGTCACACAGTGGCCAAAAATACCAGGTGGCACCAGGAAGTCCACCAGTGGGGCCATGACATTAGAAGCCCTCCCACTGTTCCCCGTCCCCCCAAGCACCAAGAATACAGAGCATCACTTGCCCCAGACCGAGAGTTCCTATCTGTACCTTGTAGCTAATAGCCACTGATGGACCTCTGCTCCATATGTTTATCCAATTTCCTCTTGAAGCCGTCCATGCTTGTAGCTGCCACCACCTCCTGTGGCAGTGAATTCCATGTGTTAATCACTCTTACAGATTCCATGTGTTAATCACTCTTACGGATAGGTTACCATCGATTAGGGATGCTAAATCACTCTTACGGATAGGTTACCATCGATCATGGATGCTATTATCTAGAGATTCAGTTTGGTGTAGTGGTAAAGTGTGCAGACTCTAATCTGGGAGAACCGGGTTTGATTCCCCACTCCCCCACTTGCACCTGCTGATGTGACCTTGGGTCAGTCACAAGTTCTGGCACAGCTGTTCCTGAAGGAGCAGTTTGTGTCAGAGTTCTCTCAGCCCCACCTACCTCACAGGGTGTCTGTTGTGGGGAGGGGGAGGGAAAGGAGTTTGTAAGCCGCTCTGAGACTCCAAGTGAAGGGCGGGGCATAAATCCAATCTCCTCCTCCTCTTCCTCCTCCTCCTCTTCTTCTTTGCAGTGAACCTGTTTGGCAGCTGAACGTACTGTTTTTGAGACTCAGGATTAGATGTTGGGCCAAACACAGACCTGTTCACCTTGAGCAGAGCAATGTGAACAGCTGCCAGACAGGGGCTTCAGATCTCTCACTTTGCTGTCTTTCAGCTTTCCCCAAACAAGCATTGGTGTCAGCATTGGCTGAGGTGGAGCAGATGCCGAGGCCCACCCGTGATGTGAAATTACAGGGTTCCTTTTCTGAAAACTCACAAACTTCATGCTGCAGTTAATGGATCTTTCAGCTTTATTACTTTTAGGCAACAGGTTATTTCAGAAGGTTCCAGTATTCAATACCAGTTATGCCTTGTTCCCTAGCAGCCATAATAACTTGGAATGAACCTTCCCCAAAGAGAGCAATAGGGGGATCGTTGGATGAAAAACCCACTCTCTGCTCAGTGTGTCTCATGCAGCGACCAATCAGTTACTCTGGAGGGCCAACAACAGGGTATAAGGGCTGAGGCCTTCCCCTGATGTTGCGTCTTGGCACTGGTCATCAGGGATTTACTGCCTCTGAATATGGAGGTCCCTTTTAGTCACCTTGACTAATAAGTGCTCATAGACCTATATGCCATGAATTTGTCTAATCTCCTTTTAAAGCTGTACATGCTTGTGGCCATCAATATACCCTCTGGCAGTGTATTCCATATTTTGATCACTCATTGTATAAAGATGTATTTCTTTTTGTCTTTCTGTAACCTGCTGCCCATCCACTTTATCGGATCTCATCTGCTCTTGACCTCTGAATCAAAGGAACATAAAAATGCTGTAACTTTGTTGGGCTCCTGCTTTTTTAATCGTTTTTCATATATGCATGTGTGTGTGTGTGTGTGTGTGTGTGTGTGTGCACCTGGAAGTCATGATGACCTCGGGTGACTGACCCCTACTGGGGACCTGGGAGGATATTCAGAGAGGTGGCTGAATAAAGCCTGCCCCCACCTCCTGGCTCTGGTATTCCAAGGAGGTCTCCCATCCAAGGACTTGCTGGAGTCAACCCTGCTTAGCTTCTGAGATCTGACGAGATTGGTCGTACCTTGGCTATCCACATCAGGGCTGCCTTTTGAATTGTTGAGTCTGAATATCTTGGAAGTCCAGCAAACATCTGTACTATTGGGAACATTTTTAATTGTGTATATAATCACCTTTAAGGAAGAGGACAATTAGATCTGCAGTCAGAGAAGAATTCAGAGCACAGAAATTGTATTGTGTCACTGATTTCTCATGACCAAGAGCAGTACCGTAGACAGAAAGATTCATGTTCTATATCCCAAACCCTCCACAAACCAAAAGCACAAATTTTGAGCAAAGCGAATTCAAATATTTCATTGCAATCATGTACATGATTTTTCAGGAAAATTTTGACATTTTTAGATCGCTCGTGATTTTTTGGTGTGTGTATATATATATGATGTAGTGGAGGGGGGGCACTGAAACCTGTATGGGTTTTAGATTTATTAGTGGAAGGTGTGAGGAAGGAATGGGGTAGACTTTGTGTTGGTTCCATTTCTATTGCAACACATCAGAAAGAGTCAATCACTACAAAAGCTCTTTTCATTTCTCTCAGCTCAGCTCTCAGACGTTGCTGATCAAGTCTTCGGGGAGGATGGTAAGGGTTTCCCTTTCTATGCTGGGGTCAAGTTGCACATAAAGCCTCATAGCTTTAGCTGAAAAGTTTCATGATGTTACTGATGTTATGGATAAATCATCATCTATTCGGGATGGAAGGGAGAGGGGGCAATCAGAGGTGGAGTCCTGACCCTGATCAGCTGTGAGTCGACTTCTGATCTGCCACCACACTTTACTTGCTGTCCTGCAGCAAGCTGGTGGGCAGCAAACTTTCCAAGGCTGGGACATGAGAAGCTGACTCTCAGGTGATGGCTCCTGACTTTGTTCCCCCCAGATGTGATGTAGTGGTGTGGAGTGTTGAAACCTGTATGGGTCATGGATTATTAGTGGATGGTGAGAGGGAGGGTCAGGTAGACCTTCCTTTGGCTGAATTTCTGTTGCAATACAACATAAAGCATGCATTATTACAAAATTATTTTCATTTTTTTTCACAGCTCTGCTCTCAGATGTTGCTGAACAAGTTTTCGGGGAGGATGGTAAGGATTTTCCTTTCTAAGATGGGGTCAAGTAGCATGTGTAGCCTTAGCTAAAACATGCAGTCTCATGATGTTATGGATAACAGGGATGGGCACGAACCAGTTCATGAATGAATCCAATCAGAACATCAGAAGAACCCTGCTGGATCAGACTAGTGGTCCATCTAGTACAGCATTGTGTCCACATGGTGGCAAAGCAGTTTCTCTGGAGGGCCAACAGCAGGACATAGAGGCTGATGTCTTCCTCTGATGTTGCCTCCTGGCACTGGCATTCAGAGGTCTAAAGGTGGAGGTTTCCTTTAATCACCATTCTGAGTAGCTGCTGATAGATTGAGTCACTCACACATCTGTCTGTGAATCCATCTAATCTCCTTTCAGAGTTCTCTATGCCTGTGGTGATCACTACAACCTCTGTCAGCGAATTCCACATTTTAATCACTCGTTGTGTAAAGATGTATTTCCTTTTTCATTCCTTAATCTGGTGCCCTCCACTTCATTGGATCTCAACTGCTCTTAACCTCTGAAATCAAAGGAACACAAAACCATAGGCAGTATTCATATTCAATGTAAAACACCCCTTCCCCACACAAAATGCACACATTTTGAGCTCAGCAAATTCATATACTTCATTAAAATGATGTAGATGATTTTTCAGGAAGAGTCTGACGTTTTTTGACGGTTCCTGACTTTGTTTCCCTGGATGTGATGTAGTGGTGTGGGGTGCTGAAACCTGTATGGGTCATGGATTATTAGTGGAAGGAGTGAGGGAGGGTTAGGTAGACCTTCCTTTGGCTGCATTCCTGTTGCAATATAACATAAAGCATTCATTATTACAACATTTATTATCATTTTTTTTCTCAGCTCAGCTCTCAGATGCTGCTGAACAAATTTTTGGGGAGGATGGTAAGGATTTTCCTTTCTAAACTGGGGTCTAGCATATACAGCCTTAGCTAAAACATTCTGTCTCGTGATGTTATGGATAGCAGGGATGGGCACGAACCAGTTCATGATTGAAAGTTCATCACGGATTTTGTTGGGTTTGTGGTTTGCTAAACAATGTTCAGCCACAAACCAGGAACTGAACTGCAAAAATGCACTTTGAGCCCATCCCTAATGAATAGATTATAATCTATTTGGGATGCTACTAATTTCGAAGTTAACCTGTTTGGCAGCCAAATGTACTGCTTTTGAGGCTCATGATCAGATCATGAGCTGAACACAGATTTGCTCAGCTTGAGCAGAGTAATACAAACAGCTGCCAAACAAAGGCTTCAGATATCGAAGTTTGTTGTGTTTCAGTATCCCCCAAACCAACGCTGGCATCAGCACTGGCTGAAGTGGGCCTCTGATAGATTTTATCACTCCTACATCTGTCTGCGAATCTGTCTAGTCCCCTTTCAAAGTTCTCTATGCCTGTGGTAATCTGTCAGCAAATTCCACATTGTAATCACTCATCTTGTAAAGATGGATGTCCTTTTGTCTTTCCTTAATCTGCTGCCCATCCACTTCGTTGGATCTCAACTGCTGTTGACGTCTGAAATCAAAGGAACATATAAGCACTTTAACTCAAAGGGCTGATCCTGACCTTTGATTTGTTTAATTTGAATATCTTGGAAGTCTTGCAAACATTAGAACAATGTGGGGGGTTAATTGTGTGCATAATCATCTTTAAGGAAGGGAGAATTAGATCTGTGCTCGCAGAAGCATTCAGAACACACAAACTATGTTGTGTCACTGATTTCTCATGACCAAGAGCAGTTCCACAGAAACAAATATTCGTATTCTATGCCCACCCACCTCCACTGACACACAAACTAAAACCACAGATTTTGAGTTAAGCAAACTCAAATATTTCCTTAAAAATATCTACATGATTTTTCAAAAAGATACTGACATTTTTGGATGGCTCCTGGCTCCTTTAATTGAGGGGTGGGTGATGTAGTAGTGTGGGGCACTGGAACCTATATGGGCCATAGATTATGACTGGAAGGTGGTGAGGGTGGGGCATTACCCACTGGCATGTTTTTCTGCTTAATTCAGTGGTTCTCTAATATCTTACATTCTGACCCGTTTCTGTACTCAGTCTATATGGGCCATAGAAAATGACTGGAAGGTGTGAAGGAGGGGCAGGTAGACTTGGATTTGGCTGCAGTTCTGTTGCAATACAGCCTAAAGACTCAGTCACTACAAAATTTCTTTTCATGTTTCTCAGCTCAGCTCTCAGATGCTGCTGAACAAGTTTTTGGGGAGGAAGGTAGGGACTTTCCTTTTTAAACTGTGGGTCAAGTTTCACATACAGCCTTCACTAAAACATTCAGTCTCACAAAGTTACAGATGTTGTTGTAGATTTTCTGGGCTGTATGGCCATGGTCTTGGCATTGTAGTACCTGACATTTCGCCAGCAGCTGTGACTGGCATCCTCAGAGTTATAACACAGAAAGATGGAGTACTCTCTGTGTCCTCCATGAATTTGTCTAATCCCTTTTTAAAGCTGTCTGTGCCTTTAGGTCATCCATACATCGTCTGGCAGCCAATTCTATATTTTGATTGCTCATTGCGTACAGATGTATTTCTCTCCATCTTTCTGCAATCTGCTGCCAATCCACTTTATTAGATCTCAACTACTCTTGACCTCTGAAATCAAAGGAATGTAAAAGCACTGTGCATAATCACCTTTAAGGAAGGGGGGGAACTAGGTGTGCACTTAGAGAAGGATTCAGAGCACATAAACTGTGCCCCTGCTTTCTCATGACCAAGACTGTAGACATGACTGTAGACAGAAAGATTCGTATTTAATGCACAGGACCCCCACACTTATCACTGGAGAAGACCCTGATGCTGGGAAAGATTGAAGGTCAAAGAAGAAGGGGATGGCAAAGGATGAGATGGTTAGACAGTGTTATCGATGCAACAAACATGAAATTGAGCAAACTCTGGAGCACGACGGAAGACAGGAGGGCCTGGCGTGATGTGGTCCATGGGGTCGCAAAGAGTTGGACTCGACTGTGCGACTGAACAAGAACAACCCCCCCTACACATTAAAGCCCAGATTTTGAGCTAAAGAAATCCATATACATTAAATTGACAAAGGGAGCACTAGCTGTAGAGCACGAAGGGTATGCTCCTTGTACTACCTGGGTCTCCCTACTCCAAGGTAGGGTTGCCAAGTTGAAAAATCGCCTCAGCGGGGGTCTCCCATCCGGCGACTTGTGCATGCGCACGCACCGCACCCACGTCACCCGGAAGTGACGTTAGGACGCCGGGCACACTGGGGGGCGGGGCCACGACCATCCGAGGAAAAACCATAGAGTTTTCCCTTGGATGACTGTGGCCCCGCCCCCAGCATGCCCAGCATCCTAACGTCACTTCCAGGTGATGCGCACGTTGGGGTGGGGTTCCCCCCGGGGCCCGATCTGCCGGCGGCGGGGAATGGGCCTCTGGGGCGGGGGGTTCCCCGCCCCCCGGGGGGACTTGGGAAGCCTACTCCAAGGACTCTGCCTGCGTATTGTAAATTCTTAACTGTCCCTGAATACAGAATACTTCTTGCCAAGGCTAGATTAAATGTTTTACCCTTGGGGGAGTTAATACGCAGGTTCCTAGGGATTCCCTTTTCTGAATGGTTTTGTGATTGTGAATCAGGGAATCTATACTGTCCGGCACTTCTTTATGGATTGTAAGAAGCATGAACTCACTAGAGATAAATGGATCACAGTAGTATACATTCAGAAGTGGGGATGTGTCTCAAGACAAGAAGGCAGTTACAAAGCTTCTGGCGGATACCGACCCAAGCGTAACTCTTGCTGTGGCAAAATTTTTATCAATGGTTTTTAATGACTTTTATCTGTAATGGTATATTTTATTCCTTGTACTTTGTATTTCTTAGTTGCTTGGTTGTTTTTTTTGTGTTTTTGGATTGCAGTATTCTGTACCATATGGACTATTGAACTTGTTTTCTTATGACCCTTTGGTCTGTGAGCATGAAGGATAGATACATTACAATTATGTATGCAATTTTCCAGGAAGAGTCTGACATTTGTGGGCGGCTCTTGACTTTTTGTTCCAGATGTGATATAGTCGTGTGGGGTGCTGCAACCAGTATGGATCATACATCATTACTGGAAGATGTGAGGGAGGGGCAGGGAGACTGTGCTTCGGCCAAGCGCTTGTTGCTATGCAATAGAAAGCCTTCATCATTACAAAATTTATTTTCATTTTTTCCCCCAGCTGAGATCTCAGATGTTGCGGAAAACATCTTTGGGGAGGACGGTAAGGTGTTTCCTTTCTAAGCTGAGGTCAAGTAGTACATACAGCCTTCACTTACAACCTTAGCTTTAAAAAAATCTGTCTCATGGTGTTATAGATCAATTGCCACCAATTTAGGGATGCTACTAATTTTGCTGTGAACATCTTCGGCAGCTGAACATACCTTTTTTGGTAGTTTTGTATTTGTGTTTACGCATGAACGTGTGTCTGCATCTGGAAGTCATGTAGACCTCTGGTGACTGACCCCTACTGGGGGCCTGGAGGATATTCAGAGAGATGGCTGAATAGAGCCTGCCCCTGTCCTCCCACCATTGGTATACCAAGGAGGTCTCCCATCCAAGGACTTGCCAGAGTTGGCCCTGCTTAGCTTCCGAGATCTGACGAGATCAGGCTGAACATCCTTTTTTGAGACTCAGTCAGCCAAACACAGATTTGTTCAGCTAAAGCAGAGCCATGTGAACAGCTGTCGAAAAGAACCTTCAAATCTCTGTCTTTGCTGTGTTTCAGCCTCCCCCCCAAACCAGTGCTGGTGTGAGCACTGGCTGAGGTGGACCAGGAGGAGGAGGAGGAGATTGGATTTATACCCCGCCCCTCACTACCCAAGGGAGTCTCAGAGCGGCTTACAAACTCCTTTCCCTTCCCCTCCCCACAACAGACACCCTGTGAGGTAGGTGGGGCTGAGAGAGAGAGCTCTGACAGAAACTGCTCTTTTTCAAGAACACCCCTGACAGAACTATGGCTTGCCCAAGGTCATCCAGCAGCTGCAAGTGGAGGAGTGGGGAATTAAATCCAGTTCTCCCAGATTAGAGTCTGCGTACTTAACCACTACACCAAACAGGACAGGGGTTTACGCTGCAGTTAATGGGTCTCTCAATTTTGTTGCCTTATGGAGATGCATTATTTCAGAAGGTGGCAGTATTCAATACCGGTTATGTCTTGTTCCCCATGAAAACCTGGAACCGGCTGTACCCCCAACACAGTGATTGGGGGAGCGTTGGATTTGGAGCGTTGGATTGGAAGCTTCTCTGCTCATTTTGTCATGGGCTTTTAATCATCCCCTCCCCCCCCCCCCACAAATGAGGGAAGGGGAGATCAACGGCTGGCTCCTGACCCTGATCAGCTGTGAGGCAGCTTCTGACCCCCCAAAAAAACCCCACTTTACCTTTTACCAGCAGAAAGATAATGGGGGCAGCGACCTTTCCATGTTGGAACATCAGAAGCCAACACTCAGCTGATCTTCGCAATCAGCTGACCCCTTGGCTACAGCAACTCTGTGACCTTGAGGAGTTTCCCCAGCAGAAGGAAAGAAGTAGCTTCCCAACTGCTGGAGGATTTGCTGGGAGTCAGCTTTCTATCCCCTGCAGCACCTAACCTGTTGAAAAACCTAAACACACTGTTGATTAATCAAATCCCTGGAAGGATGAAGGATCAATGATCGGAAGTCCCCTCCCCTCAGTGTTCTCTAGGAAACTGCGCTCTCAGGGCCTTGTGCCAATACATTACCCAACCTCCCATTGGTTATTTGTCTCTTTAGCTCAGTGGTTCTCTAATACTTTGAATGTGGGACCCACTTCCGTACCCAGTCTTTGTTTTTGTATGTACCACTGCAGACCGCCTGCAGTGCAAATCATGACACTTAAATCTGGGACGCAATGCACCAATTGCCTCCTTGCTCTGGTTTTCAGGAGTTTACTGCCACTGAATATGGGGGCTTCCTTTCAGTCACCATGGCTAGTAGCCACTAATAGACCTATACCTCCATGAGTCTGTTTTATCCACTTTTAAAGTTCTGTATGCCTGTGGCTATCACTGCATCCTTTCTTGGCAAATCCCCCCTTTTAATCGCTCATTGCATATTTCCTTTTGTCTTTCTGTAATCTGCTTCCCACCCACTTTATTGGATCGCAACTGCTCTTGACCTTTGACATCAAAGGAACATAAAGGCACTGTAACTTTGGCCAGATCCTGCCCTTTGATTTGCTTAATGTGAATATCTTGAAAATCTTGCAAACCCTTGAAACAAGGGGGGGGGGTCTTTTTCATTTTGTACATAATCGCCTTTCAGGAAGGCCTTCCCCTGATGTTGCAATACTTTGAATAGCTGTTAAGGTCAATTTTATGAAGAAAACTGGCATGGCATTGCGAATACAATTTTTTCCCTAAAATGTGAGATTCAGGGCTAATATTTCCATAAGGTTATAAGTTGCAAGCAAAAACTCAAAAGCAAAAAATAATGTTGTTAGATGGGGGGGGGGAAGGGATTCAAATATACAGAGCTTGGAGCTGGGATTTGTGTTTTCACAATCATTCCGACACTCATCTCTTTCTAATTACAGATTCCAAGGAGACAGGAGGGAGAAGCGACGGAGATGACCATGTGCCTAGCTTAGTGAGTGATTTACTGGGCCTGCTAGGATAACTGGCCAAATAACTGTAAGAGATAAAAAGCCTTCCAGTTCTCTGAAACTGCTGTGATGACATCATATACCATTAAATGAATAAAATATACGAATTCTCAGCAAAATGTCTCGAGTTCTGTGACGGGGAATTTTTCAGTGGTCCGAAGACGAGGGGTTCAAATGGAGACACTGGATTTCAGCAGAAAAGAATTTATTAAGTCATTTGAACGAGAGAGAGTGAGAGAGAGATCCTTACCCAGATACTGAAAGTGTCCTCTAGATTCTCACAGACACACCACACATTATATAGTATCATCTTTCATCTCCAGTTACTCTGAGACATGTCCACTACCTAGTCATTATCATTGGCGACATTTACTATTACATGTCTTTAATGTACCTTTCGAATTATGTCCCTTTCGAATTGCTTTCGAATTATGGTGCTGAAGGAGACTCTTGAGAGTCCCCTGGATTGCAAGGAGTTCAAATCAATCAATCCTAAATGAAATCAACCCTGACTGTTCCCTGGAAGGCCGGATACTGAAGCTGAAGCTCAAATACTTTGGCCACCCAATGAGAAGGGAGCACTCCCTGTAGAAGACCCTGATGCTGGGAAGGACTGAAGGTCAAAGAAGAAGGGGACAGCAAAGGATGAGATGGTTAGACAGTGTCATAGATGCAACGAACATGAAACTGAGCAAACTCCGGAGGATGGCGGAAGACAGTATTTGTTCCACCACCCTCTTTGTGTATGTCTTTCTTTTTGAAACTAACTCACTGTTTCTTTCATCGCTGGATTGCTTCACCACATAGATAAAGTCTTATTGTTTAAGTCCTTGTATGCTCTGGTCTGGTAACGTCTCTAAGCGCCATTGCTGGCCTCGGGACAGTGGGACCTTTCGGAGCAAAAAGGAGCTCAATTCCCCCAGCCAAAACTTTGGGAGCGGCCCCTTTAGTGCTCCAGGCTAGAAGTTCCCTCCAAAAGCTTCGTGGGGAGGTCAGATCCGGCCGATCCCCCTTCCTGCCACCCCGCACCAAATCGTCCCCATCAGAGCTCGATGGGGTGCTTTCGTTGTGAGTCGCCACCTACCGGAAAATCCTGGATGGCGGAAGACAGGAGGGCCTGGCATGACGTGGTCCATGGGGTTGCGAAGAGTCGGACTCGACTGTGTGACTGAACAACAACAATGTACTTTCCAGCACTCGGTTACTTAAGCAACCTAACCTTAAAGATAACAGAACAAAGTCTGAGTCCCGTGGCACCTTTAACACTAACAAAATTTTATTCAAAATGTAAGCTTTTGTGTGCAAAGCACACTTCCTCAGACAAACAGAACAAAAACTTCTCAAGGGTTATTTACAGGAAAAAGAAGGGTGGGCAGGCTCATAGCCAGAACTTTTTAAGTTGGGGGGCATTTAAATTTCTTGGGGGGCACTGAATAATTGAATTAAAGGAATACCTGGCTCCTTCTCTGCACCAGCCACTGCTTGGGGACCCTGGGCTGGATGGGAAGTTGTGGGGGCATTGCCAGTAAGTCAGGGGGCCTAGCCCTGAGATGCCATACTGAAGCTACGGGCCTGAGGGTGGGGTGGGGAGCATCTGTTAGGAGGGGCCACTCAGAGCCAAGATGCAGATGCAGAGTTGTAATTGGATCAGGTGGCCGGTAAGATCAATGGATAGCAGCAAATTAGCATGTCAATGCAAGAGTTAACAAAAAGATGTGAGAATAAAATAATCCTCAAGGAGATTTTGTTCCATTTGCTTTCTTGTCAAGAACCCCTGCCAGGATCCCCGTGGGTCACTACTCCTTTCCTGAGCAGTGCCCAGTCAGTGGGTTCACAAGGAGAGTAAAAGGTAAAGGTAAAGGTTCCCTTGCTCGAAAGCCAGTCGAATCCGACTCTAGGGTTGCAGTGCTCATCTCTGTTTCAAAGCCGAAGAGCCAGCGCTGTCCGAAGACGTTTCCGTGGTCATGTGGCCGGCATGATTAAACACCAAGGCGCACGGAACGCTGTTACCTTCCCACCGAAGAGGTACCTATTTATCTACTTGCAATTTCTTGCTTTTGAACTGCTAGGTTGGCAGGAGCTGGAACTAGAGACAGGAGCTCACCCTGTCTTGCGGCACCCGGGTCTTGAACCGCTGAACTACTGACCTTCCACAGCCTGCAGTTCAGCGTCTTAACCACTTGAGCCACCGCAAGGAGAGTGCACACAAGTAAAGCAGACTTTTCAAAACTATATAAAGGTTTATTAAAGGTTTTTTTAAAAAAAGAACAGGAAACCACTAGACAACACAGTTTCTATAGCCCAGAAACATAAAAATAAGCAAAGCTAACTTTCTAATACATGAAATATCTGGCATTAGATGGCACTTCTTGTCACAGCATAAATATTCCAGCTGTAGCCTAAATTACTCTTAAGTTAGGCAATTTATCATGATGAACCAAGAAATTATCAAAGTGTACTAGCATGGCATGAGCTTAAAGTTAGCATGCCTTCCCTCTGGTCTATACCCTTATTATACGCTCTGTATCACTAAGGTCAGATGATCTAAGTGACCTAATCAAGTGCCCTTCTTGATGGAACTTTCCAGAGGCTGTCCGTGCACTCCTAACTCTCCCTCCCTCCTGGTTGCAGAGCAGAACACAGGTTGCCATGACTGAGACAGTTTCAAGATGTATCAGGCAAACTGCTTTATCCTTGTTTAAAACAAAGAAGTACTCAGTAGTCCATTTATCATTAAAGAAACAGTGTTCACCTGCAATTTTTCATTTCTTTGAAACAACACTTTCTTTTGCAGACATCAAGGAATTTCACACTACTCTTTTTAACCTGTTTTGAAGCCGTTTTTGATCCGTCGTAGAGTAAACCGGTCTAGGGCTGCCATTTCACACATAGCTTTCCCCTTCCGGTAAAGAGCTGGATCTGAAGCGGTTTGCCATTTCAGACTGCACCGCTTTCCCCCACTTTCCCCCCGCCGTTTTTCACCAGCACGGGCAATCTCTGGCTTAAAAAAAAAACATTCGCTTTAGAGCGCTATAGCGCTATAGTGCTATAACACAACACTCCAGGCATTCCAGTGCAGTTGATATAAAGCTGTTGTGTTATACCATTATAGCGCTACTAGCAGTAAAGCCCGTTGTGGAAATAAATACAACGAGATCTAGAAAGAGGCTCTGGGGGAGTGCTCTGGCTTTGGGCAAACAGTGTCATTTTGCTGTGGTGACCTCAGCAGGGTATAATGACAGAGTCCACTGTTTTCTCCAGAGGAACTGATCTCTGCTCCCTGAAGAGTAGTTGTAATTTTGAGTGATCTGTAGCCCTCACCTGGAGATTGGCAACAATTGTTACCCAGGATGAAATGGGTGGTTTGGAGGGTGGAGTCTATGGCATTCTACCTGTCTGAGGTCCCACCCCTCCGCAAACCCCACCCTCTCCAGGCTCCACCCCTAAAATCCCCAGGAATTTGCCAGCCTGGAGTTGGCAACCCCATCTCCTTCCCAGCTAACCATCAACCTACCATTATCTGCCCCTTTGACTTCAGCTGACTTCCGCCCTCCCTTCTGCAGAGCAATTGTAATTTTGAGCGGTCTCCAGCCCTCACCTGGAGATTGGCAACAATGGTTCCCCATGAGGGACTGAGTGGTTTGGAGGGTGGAGTCTATGGCATTGTACCTGTCTGAGGTCCCACCCCTCCTCAAACCTCACCCTCTTCAGGCTCCATCCCTCAAATCTCCAGGAATTTCCCATCGGGAGGCTTCCATATGCAAAAGACCTTGAAGGTTCCATATGCAACTGACATTCCAACTGCCTTGCGGGGAGGGGGGTGAGTTTGAGGTGTGGAATGCAGTGAAGTCCAATCAGCTTCCATATGCAAAAGACCTTGAAGGTTCCATATGCAACTGACATTCCAACTGCCTTGCGGGGAGGGGGGTGAGTTTGAGGTGTGGAATGCAGTGAAGTCCAATCAGCTTCCATATGCAAAAGACCTTGAAGGTTCCATATGCAACTGACATTCCAACTGCCTTGCGGGGAGGGGGGTGAGTTTGAGGTGTGGAATGCAGTGAAGTCCAATCAGCTTCCATATGCAAAAGACCTTGAAGGTTCCATATGCAACTGACATTCCAACTGCCTTGCGGGGAGGGGGGTGAGTTTGAGGTGTGGAATGCAGTGAAGTCCAATCAGCTTCCATATGCAAAAGACCTTGAAGGTTCCATATGCAACTGACATTCCAACTGCCTTGCGGGGAGGGGGGTGAGTTTGAGGTGTGGAATGCAGTGAAGTCCAATCAGCTTCCATATGCAAAAGACCTTGAAGGTTCCATATGCAACTGACATTCCAACTGCCTTGCGGGGAGGGGGGTGAGTTTGAGGTGTGGAATGCAGTGAAGTCCAATCAGCTTCCATATGCAAAAGACCTTGAAGGTTCCATATGCAACTGACATTCCAACTGCCTTGCGGGGAGGGGGGTGAGTTTGAGGTGTGGAATGCAGTGAAGTCCAATCAGCTTCCATATGCAAAAGACCTTGAAGGTTCCATATGCAACTGACATTCCAACTGCCTTGCGGGGAGGGGGGGGAGTATGAGGTGTGGAATGGAGTGAAGTCCAATCAGCTTCCATATGCAAAAGACCTTGAAGGTTCCATATGCAACTGACATTCCAACTGCCTTGTGGGGAGGGGGGTGAGTTTGAGGTGTGGAATGCAGTGAAGTCCAATCAGCTTCCATATGCAAAAGACCTTGAAACGCTGGGCGGGACTGCACAAAGCAGCCAGTCAACCCAGCCAGCGTCTTCTGACTGACAGTTCAAGCGTCCATACACTAAAGGAGTGCATTTTAGAACTTTGGCACTCACTATTCAATTATATATAAGGAGAGATAAAGCAAACATTAAAAAAAAAAAGCCGGAGATCGCCTGCGCGGGCAAAAAACAGCAGGAAAAAGCACCTGTCACCCACCGCGGCCTTTGTCTCTCCACCACCCGCTCGCCGCCCGTTCCAAAGAGCATAGCTAAATCACTCACCAGAGTTGTTAAAAAATACCTTAACAGGATGGCAGAAATTTAATTAATGGGCACCATTCAAGAACCTTATCAGTATTTCCAATAGCTGGCATGCCTCTGTAGTGGCATTAACTCATTTCATTAAATACAAAACGCTAAGGCTGATAGTGCTCACAAAGCCAATCTTAAATTTAAAGAGATGGTAATATATTAAGGTTTACTCAGTTATAAATAACTAGAAAGATCCATATCATTATTAAGCCCACAAGGGTGAATGGATTTTAAACGGTGGAGCCAAAATGCTTCATGTCTGTACAATATTTTCTGGACATCAGCCTTATTATATTTATTCACATTTAAGGTTTCCAAAACCACATATAAAAACTAATTGCAGGTGTGACCCTTTTCAAGAAAGTGAGGGACCAAAGGAGAATCTGATTGATGTTGTTGCAGGGGTCATTTTGTAGAAAAAGAGGTGCAGGAGCTCATTAGCATAACTTATTAGCATAATTTATTTGCATATGCCACACCCCCTGACATCACCGGAAGTGTGTCAGAAGGCAGCACCCACCACTCAGGCTCCACTGAACTGTTTTGGATTGCTAGCTATTGGGGGGGATGTGCAGATCTGTCCTCACAGAGGAGGGAGAGCTTCTACCTGAAAGCAGGCTAGGGGGGGGGGGCGCTCTGTAACTTACCTGGCTGCTTCTTGCTCCTCATGGGAGCAGGGGGTGGGGCTTGTTGCATGTGCCCACCCCCTGGGCTCCTTACTGCCAGAGCTCTGCTCCTGTGCACTCCTGCCAGGAAATGACCCTTGGTCTTATGCGTGATTTGTGTTCAGTTATTCTAGTTCTTATTGCACATGTTGACATACCAATATCATATTTTTCACAAGGGCATTTGATCAAATATATAACCCTTTTCGTGGCACTTATGGAAAAATGTTTTAGTGTAACTTCAAAATTACGATTAGGAAAAACTGATTTATCTGTTTCCCACATCTGTGGACACATTGAGCACCTCCTGCAACGATAATGACCCAGCTCCTGCTCGTAAAGGTCTGCTAGCAGAAGCTACATCAGCTCTAAGCAGTATGTCCTGAAAGCTTAGTGTTTCTGAAGCCAAGAAGTGGCGTTGCTGAACATCCAGGGACATCATTCAAAATGTGCCAATGTTTCATGATGATCCTGTTAATATGTTCAGCATGTCGTGTGTATTCAAAAGCATATGTAATTTGGGTGGAAGATGGGTTTCGGGAAGGGACTGTTCCAAGGAGACTGTTACGTGTTCTAATCTGCACTTGAGAAGATGCATTCTCTATAACGTTAGGAGGATAGCCACAGGCCAAAAACTGTTTGTCTAGATTTTTCCGTTCTATCTTATAATCTCTAACAAAGGTGCAATTACATTTAACACGTAGATACTGACCAAAAGGGAGGCTGTACCTGAGATGTCTGGCATGGCGGGAACTACAATGTAAATAGGAATTACTATCTGATGGCTTGGTGTAAGGTTTAACTGTCAGATTCCCTGAGGGGGTAATGAACACCGTAGTGTCCAAAAAATTAACCTCTGAAGTGCTATAATGAGAAGTAAATTTTATAGTGAGATGCAGTTGGTTGAGCCAGTCAATAAAAGCTGGAAATTTAGAATTATATAAAAAGATCAAAAATAAATCATCAATAAATCCTTTAAAGGTACAGGGTTCTGGCACAGCTACCCACACTTCAGATCAAAGATAATCGCATGCATTTCTTAATCCAGTTTATTTTTTTTCCCCTTCTCTGTCGTTTGTTGGCAACTTCCTTCTTAATTTACTGGGCCATTAATCCCCGCCACGTGTCCATCGTGTGCCAGGCCCTCCGGCTGGGTCTTATCACCTTCATAAAACTAAGAAAACAAGAATGGCCGCACCAGTAGGCAGAAAAAAACTGTAGAAAAACAGGCACAAGGTGAAGAAATATTTATTTAGTTCTTAAGGGCTAAGTAAATATGTCTTCCCCTTGCACCTGTTTGTCTACATTTTTCCTGCCAACTGTTGCGGCCATTCTTGTTTGCTCCAGGGGACGTAATTAAATATTTCTTCACCTTGCGCCTGTTTTTCTACATTTTTTTTCTTATTCTGCCTTTATAAAACAACAGAGCTGGGCTTCAGGTCTGCAGAACTTCTGAATTCCTTGCACACAGAAAGGGTGTCTGGGAGTCCCCTTCTGCTATAATGAAGACCTGGTTCCTACTTGTGCTGGCAGGCGTAGCCTGTATCTTGGCAACTGGAGGTAAGGGCAGCACCTCCTGCCATCTTTGGTTTCCTGTGAGCCTCTTCCTCGATTAGATTCACAGCAGATAAATCTATCAGTGACTACTAGCCGTGGTGGTTGAGGGGAACCTCCATATTGAGGGGAACCTCCATATTCAGAGGCACTAAGCCTCTAAATCCCAGAGCCAGGAGGCAACATCAGGGGAAGGCCTCGGCCTCTCTGCCCTGTTGTTGGCCCTCCAGAGAAACTGGTTGGCCACTGTGTGAGACAGGATGCTGGACTAGACGGACCACTGGTCTGATCCAGCAGGGCTCTTCTTATGTTCTTGCTGTTAAGACTGAGCGACTTAGAAAGCCTGGACACTTGGGGACACTACATCACTCTAAGTGGGTATCGGTGTTGTCTCCTTGAATGGGATTCCTCTCTTTTTCTTAATCTGGGAGCTGCCCTCTGACTAAGCCTGTAGCTATGGAAGGGCTATTGGGAGCTCTGTCCCCTTTCTTAAAGGCACAGCCCCACAAGAATTTATCCTGTAAATGCTTTTTAAAAAACTTTAAAAAACATTTTTTAAAAGGCATGCACTCCTTTTAGTTTGGTGTAGTGGTTAAGTGCGCGGACTCTAATCTGGGAGAACCGGGTTTGATTCCCCACTCCTCCACTTGCACCTGCTGGATGACCTTGGGCAAGCCATAGTTCTGGCACAGCTGTTCTTGAAATAGAGCAGTTTCTGTCAGCGCTCTCTCAGCCCCATCTACCTCACAGGGTGTCTGTTGTGGGGAGGGGAAAGGAAAGGAGTTTGTAAGCCATTCTGAGACTCCTTTGGGTAGTGAAGGGCGGGGTATAAATCCAATCTCTCCTCCTCCTCCTCCTCTTCTTCCTTTAAGCAGAATGGGGTGCTGTAGTTGACCGTTTTTGTGCCCAAGTGTTGGCTTGCTTGACTAAAGAAGTCATCACCCCCACCTGCTAGCTTGTTATCAGAACTGTTGCTTAGGCTGGCAGAATTTGCAGCAGCTGAAAACTGTCATTTAAAGTGGCTGACAGCTTGCAATTTAGAGATCTATCCTGGTAACAGCTTTCTGTTGGCTTTTCTTTCTGCACAGAGAACTTCAGCCCCACCAGAAAAAAATTTGCCCCACGAGCCACAAAATCCTGGCTATGGGCCTGCCTCTGGCCCCTCCTCTCTCTCACTTTGCCCTCTCACTTCACATGCCCTCTCACTTCACATGGCCTTCCATGTAGACACATGTCTCTGCAGATCTCTCCTGTAGAGACAATGCCCTCATACTCCCACACACATGATGCTGGACATGCTGGCCACTTGTGATAGGGAAAGTGCTCTTTAGATTAGGCCTCTTTCTCTCCCTTTGTCCTCTCCCTCCCTGCTCATGGCCTTCCATGGAAACACATGTCTCTGCAGATCTCTCCTGTAGAGGCAATGCCCTCATACTCCCACACACATGATGCTGGACATGCTGGCTACTTGTGACAGGGAAAGTGCTCTTTAGGTAAGGCTTCTTCCAGCAGGGCTCTTCCTATGTTCTCAAGACTATCCTTTTCCAATGGTCCTGACGGAGCTTTCATTCAGTCCCCTCATGGTTTTCAGTGATGCCACAAAGCCTTATTCCAGCTTCAACAGGCATCTGGAGTAGTCCAATTAATGTCTCAATTACACTGTGGTTAGTGTGACAGTCGGAAGGGGGGGGCACTCCACTAAGCACGGTTTAAAGCTAGGGTCTATCAAACTGGGATATGAAACCAGGATTTGAAGTTGGTTTATTAAGTATAGTTCAACTCAAACGTGCCTTTGTATGATACCGGAACCGCGGGCATCCTGACCAAATTCTGGCTTGTTCTTAGTGCTGCCTTTGTGGACTCTCTGGTCACACAGACCCCTTAGGAGACCAAAGCGGACGGAACCAGCATTTGTTGAGACAAATCAGCATTTGAGTAATTGCAGCCAAGCTGAACCCTCATTTCACACAGTGACCAAAGCTAGCGGTCGTTAAATGAAATCATGGTTTTGTGTGTTATTGCTGGATGAGGCCCATGAGCTCGTAGCTTATGCCATACCGTATGAGTTCCTGCTAAGCAACAAAAATATGAGACAAACACTATGCTGGAAACCATGTGGTGAGCAAGGTTCTTACCTTCGTGCTTGGTGGTCCTGTAGATGGCATCCGTTCATTTTGGCTTCTTATCCAATTGCAAATTTATAATATCATGCAATATCTAGTTCCTCTGATGCCAGAGTTAATGTTGATACATTTATGGAATAGCACTGAAGTTCTATTAATCCGTTGAAATTTGATAGCATCATTATGCGCTGCAGCCCGTCTAGTTATTGCAGCATCAACTCTTTAAAGGATTGGTATTTTAAAAAATGGAATATTTTCATCATGTAGAAGATTTTAGCCCAACTTCCCCAAATGGAAACAGATTGCTACGTTTCTGTTTTCTTGAGATGAGGTACCCAGTTATTAATTTTATCTCAAAAAAATGAAGTTATCTTTCACTTTTCTCATCCTAACTTTGTATTACTTCTATAATGTGTTTCTGCAGATACTTCTTACTTAATTAGTTTGTTGTTATTTAGTTAGAGTTATTATAGGTGTTTAATATGTTTGCTGCATCTTGTATAGTTCATTAAGCTTCTTAAGTCTTTATTCTCACTGTAACCATATTGTTCAATGATTAATAAAGCTGAGATATTAAAAAGGATGAACAGATTATTCTAATGATACACAGTAGTCATCCATTGAAGACAGGGGGGCCTGGCGTGATGTGGTCCATGGGGTCACGAAGAGTCGGACTCGACTGCGACTGAACCAGTCATCCATTTGGATTAGTAGGAGGGGAGTTATTACAGTAACACAGCCCATAACCCTTCCATTCCTAAGTTTGGTAGCTCATTTCTTGAAGTCTCCCAAAAGCAACCTCAGATATCAAAGAATTGTCCACACCCACCAGAATGGGGACATGGAACATACATTTATGCATTAAACTAAAATGTATTCAAACTGACCTGCAGCAAAATACTAACTCTGTTGAACTTCTACCACCACAACTCGTGCAAGTCCTCTAAACACAGCCCAGTAAAGGCTGTTTCTGCCAGGGCAACCAAACTCAGTGTGGCTAATGACTCATTTTTCATCATCTGCACACAATTGTGCCGAGGCACTGAATCCCCTCTTACCTTCCCCCATGATGTACAGAAGAAGGGTTCAGCTGAATGCTGCCAAGTAATAAAAGAACCCCCCTCCCTGTGCCCTCCAGACATATAGCTGATCAGAGGTTGGCAGGATTGCCAGGTACCTCCTGGCAACCAGCAAGAGTGGGATTACTGAGAGCCAAGAGAAGTTTAGACTGGTGTCGCTGGGAATGTCACTTCTGATGCATGCTGAAACTGACATCACCATGTTGACAGCAATACTCTGGTATTTGGACAAAAACTCTTGGGTAGAAGTCATTTTTACCACAGAGTTTTTGCCCAAATACCAGAGTGTCCCTGCATCCCTGGCAGTATGATGACATCACTTCTGGTGCAGGCCAGAAGTGACATCACTGTGTTGCCGCCAACACAGGCCTGGGCCATCTTTTGCTGCTGGTAAGTCCCCCGCTGGCCAGCTGACTGGCACAAAGGGAGGGCCTCGGAGTGGGGGTTCTACTGCCCCTGGTGGGGTCTGGCAACCCTCGTGGCTAGTTAGGGCAGCTGGTAGCCTTGAGCACATGACTCTGGTGGGTATTCAGTCAATGTATGGAGAGGAGCATTGGGCACGAATGTTCAGAAACAAATGGGGGGGGGAGGGTAGATATGGACGCTTCCTCTGCATTCAGGCACACTGCTGGGGAGCCACCAATCACGATGAAGCAGGGGGATGAGGCCAGAGGATCACACCCACTTTCTTTGTGTATTGACTGAGCACATAGAGGGGGAGTTACATGCTCAGGACTTTTATATACCTAGAAACTCAAATCTGGATTTCATATTACATTTTTAAATGGCTTTTTCTCCTAGCTTCAAGCCACCATGATCATGACAGCGACAGTGATGAAGATCACCATGAGGATCATGGCCATGGCTATGGCCATGATAGTGGTGAGTAGCCTGGGAGTATGGTTGGTTGCACACGGTTCTGTAGCAGCAGAAAGCAACAGACTTATACAAGTTATGAACCAGAGGGAAATAACGGGTGGGGGATGAATGATACAGAGTCCCCTCCTCTCAGTGCTCTCTGGGAAACTCTAAGCTCTTAGGAGCTTGTGCAGGTCCATTACCTTATCTCCTACTGGTTATTTCCCCCCTCTTTTAACTTGGTGCTTCTTTAACATCTTCTGGAGAGCCAGTTTGGTGTAGTGGTTAAGTGTGCAGACTCTAATCTGAGAGAACCGGGTTTGATTCCCCACTCCTCCACTTGCAGCTGCTGATGTGACCTTGGATAAGTCACAAGCTCTGGCACAGCTGTTCCTGAAAGAGCAGTTTGTGTCAGAGTTCTCTCAGCCCCACCCACCTCACAGGGTGTCTGCTGTGGGGAGGGGAAGGGAAAGGAGTTTGTAAGCCGCTCTGAGACTCCAAGTGAAGGGCGGGGTATAAATCCAATATCTTCTTCTTCTTCTTCTTCTGTACACACTCTGTGTTTTGGGACCCAAGTGGGGGGAGAGAGAGAAAGACTGAAGTTGCTATTTATTGAATAGTGTAAAAACACTGATAGCAACATCCGGCCTGTATTTTTTTTCTTGTACAGGACAAATAGCAGCTTCCAATGAGAAGGATTTAGACTGAAAAACACTGCTTGAGGAAGTAGAATAGGGCTAGAGTCCAGTAGCACCTTAAAGCCTAACAAAATTTGTGGCAGGGTAGGAGGTTTCATGGACTTCTGCTCTTTTCTACTGCTACAGTCAGACTAAGATGGCTACCCACCTTGCTTGAGGAAGAGTGAACATTTTCCTTCCCCAGCACCTTGAGCATGATGTGGGTTACACATAGACACACAGACACACACATACCCTGCAGTGACATCACTTTAACAAGAGCTGCAGGAGATCCTGATCACAGACCTTCCACAGGGCAAGGGTAGAGGAAATGAGCAAGACCTTTGCTGGCCAGCAAGCTAGCAGCAGCAAAGTTCCATCTAGCCTAAGCTTGGCTGCAGGTACTATAAATGTTGGGCATGGCCAGAAGAAGAAGCCCTTTGGTACAGGCCAGAGACATCCAGAGACATCCTGGGTCTTTGTCTCTTAGCTAATGTCTTGAAGCCTTGGCTTGGATGAGCCAGCTATGGAGTCCCAACCAACCCAAGATTTCTTCTTCCTTCCTTTGTTTATTTGATTGATCTTTGTTGCATTTTGTTTTCATTATGAGCTTCCTTAGTCACTCTTGGGAAGTGGGGTATAAATATCTAACAAATGAAATCTCATATGTTAATGCTGATATATAAATATCTATTAGTTCAAAAGGTGGAGTGATGTTGTCGTAAGAGGAGATAAGCAGAGAGGAAAGAATATAGAAACCAAACAAATGTTCCAATTCCTGCAGTGAGATGTAGTTTATCTGCATGAAATAAGATGCATAAAGGTTGACTCTAACGCCTATTCATAACAGTCACCTAGCAAGATGAATAATATCCTTGAAACAGGCTTGGCTGGCCACCCTTGAAAGTGTGTTCTTGGAGCTCAAGTCCTTTTGTTCTGATAACACAGGGCTCTTGTCAGGCATTGTTGAGTAATCTTCGCAACCTTATTCAACCGTTCTGTGTTAAACATTTATATCCCAATTTAGTTTTGAATAAAGCATGCAATCTTTTGAGCAGTTTTCAAGGTCATAAGAACATCAGAAGAGCCCTGCTAGATCAGACCAATGTTCCATCTAGTCCAGCATCCTGTCTCACACAGTGGCCAACCAGTTCCTCTGGACAGTCAACAAAAGGGCATAGAGGTTGAGACCTTTTGGGGATGTTGCCTCCTGGCTCTGGGATTCAGAGGTTTAGTGCCTCTGAATGTGGAGGTTTCCCTCAGTCACCATGCCTAGCAGCCACTGATAGACCAATCCTCCAAGATCAACTTTACTAAGAAAAGGGCATGGCATTGATATTTTTCTATCTAAGATGTTCAATTTGGGGTCAAGATTTTCATAAGACAACAAGTTGCAAGTTAAAAAATAGCGAAAAAAACCCCTGTATTAGATTTTTTAAATTGTTGTTGTTCAGATATACAGAGCTTGGAGTTGGAATTTGGGCTTCACAATCATTCCAATGTTCTCCTCTTTCTGGTTACAGATTCTTCTGAAGAGAAAACAGTGCGACATGGCAGAGCTGATCACGTGCCTAGTTTACTGGGTGACACAACGGATCTATTAGGATAACTGGCCAATGCTCTTAAGAGGTAAAAATCTTGTCATTCTGTGGAACTTCTATGGTGACATCATACGTAAATGAATAAGTCATTCTTTCAAATTGTCTCAGGTCCTGCTTGGTGTATGTTTTTCCTGAGCTTGCAGTCCTGTTAGAGAGGTATAGTGGATGAAAAGAAGGAGGTTGTTCCTTGTTGCTACAATTCAGCGTTTGCCTGTTGATTAATGTCCCTTTAATTCATTGTCCTACAGCAAATGTTTGTTGCTGAGCTGAGAACCAGGGTCCAGGAGAGCAGCTGTTGTATTGTATTGTATTGTATTTAGCTCAGGGCGGCTCACATAGAAACACACAAATAATCATAAACATAATATAAATTAATCATTTAAAATCCTCCTAAAACATTAGAACATATTAATAAAACATTGGAACAGAGTTAATAAAAGCGAGAGCAAGATTATTTACAAAATGGCTTAAGGTAAAGGTAAAGGTACCCTTGCTCGAAAGCCAGTCGAGTCCGACTCTAGGGTTGCGGTGCTCATCTCCATTTCAAAGCCGAAGAGCCAGCGCTGTCCGAAGATGTTTCCGTGGTCATGTGGCCGGCATGACTAAACACCAAGGCGCATGGAACGCTGTTACCTTCCCACTGAAGTGGTACCTATTTATCTACTTGCAATTTCTTGCTTTCAAACTGCTAGGTTGGCAGGAGCTGGAACTAGAGACGGGAGCCCACTCCGTCATGCGGCAACCCGAGTCTCGAACTGCTGAACTACCGACCTTCCACAGCCTGCAGTTCAGCATCTTAACCACTTGAGCCACCGCAGCTCCTACAAAATGGCTTAGACGGCCGTATATTCCATTGATGTTCCACCTATGTTCACACTAGCTCAGTTCTCCAACTGAGGCGGTAAGGTGATAAGCCAAGCACAGGCTGGAATGAGGATGGTAAAGCCAAGGTACAGGGACACTCCTCGGCGTATTGTATGGCTCCTTAAACAAAAGCCTGGTGGAAGAGCTCTATCTTGCAGGCCCTGCAGAACTGTAAAAGGTCCCGCAGGGCCCTGATCTCCTCCGGGAGCTCATTCCACCAGTATGGAACAGCTATCGAGAAGGCCCTGGTAGTCACCAGCCTGGCATCTTTGGGGCCTGGGAGGGCCAACCAATTTTGGACCCATAAACACAGTGCTTTCTGGGGAACATATAGGGAAAGGCGGTCCTTTAGATATGCCAGAAGTTGTAGAAGTTGGCAATTCTTAGTTTAGAAAATGCTAAGGGATAATTTCCCATAGGGCATGGGGGAGCAAAAAAATAAAAGTTGTACTCTTGGGGCTGAATGCTGTCAACTTTTCTACTCTGTATTTCTCCTCTGTCATGGCCAGTTCGCTCATTACAATCCACATCCAAGTGACATTTGTCCATGCAAATCCCATGATCCCCAAGGTACCACTATTTGGTGGCCTTCATTCCTTTTTCATCAGCTGAAAAGCTAGCTGGTTTCAACCCTACACATAATTCTTCCTATTCATCAAAAACAAAGAGGATTATGACTGACAGGGTGCTCTTTCTGTATATCTGGAAATATTAGTTTGGATGCTCACAGTGCCCTCAATCATACACACATGCAGAAGCACAGATGGAAAGCTACTATTTACACTATAAAAACACAAGTAACAGGATTGTCCAGGGCTATTTTTGGGCAGGAACGCACAGGAACGGAGTTCCGGCTGGCTTCCTAGTTGGCCACACCCAGCAGGAACTCATTAGCATAATAGGCCACACCCAACAGCAGAAACCCATTAGGATTGGCTACATTAGGGGTGTGTGGCCTAACATGCAAAGGAGTTCCTGCTACAAAAAAAGGCCCTGGGTTTTGACAACAAACAAGGTAAACAGAATAAGAAGCAAAAGGTGGGTGTGGCTGGATGAGCACACTTCTGGTAACACGGGGGTGTGGCCTATAATGCCAATGAGCTGTGCTGTCATGGGTGTGGCCTAATATGCTAATAGGTTTCTGCTGTTGGGTGTGGCCTATTATGCTAATGAGTTCCTGCTGGGCTTTTTCCACAAAAAAGCCCTGATTGTACCTGTGTCTTTTCCTCAGTAGGACACATAGACATTTCTGAAGAGAAGGACTGAGATTGGAAAGCACTGCTGGGGAGAGAATTAGAACCCCTTCCCCCAACACCCTGATCTGGCTTACTCTTCCTCACCACAGTGCTTTTAACTTAAAAAATACAACACACACACACATACAGGAGTTCCTGATAAAATATTTTATTGTTGGGATTTTTTTTGGGTCTGTATACACAGACCAGAGTTGCAATTTGGATTTCACGAATATTTCTGTGCTGATCTTTTTCTGATTACAGATTCTGAGGGGAAATGCGGCAGAGGAGATCGTGCATCTGATCTGGCGGGAAACGTGTTCAACTTACGGGCTAATCAGTTTGTGTTGGGATGGGTGAAAACGTTTCCTTCTGTGGAACTTCTATGATGACATTGTGTGCAAAATAAACAACCCTATTATTGGCAAATGAATGAATAAAAATAAATAAATGCCCCAAGTCTTCCTTGGTGTGTGGTTTACTTGATCCTTGGCAGGGCTATTTTTGGGCAGGAATTTTTGAGTTCCGGCTGGCTCCTGAGTTGGCCACGCCCAACAGGAACCCATTAGCATAATAGGCCACTCCCAACAGCAGAAACTCATTAGGATTGGCTACATTAGGGGTGTGTGGCCTAACATGCAAAGGAGTTCCTGCTCCAAAAAAAGCCCTGGGTTTTGACAACAAAGTAAACAGAATAAGAAGCAAAAGGTGGGTGTGGCTGGATGACCACACTTCTGGTAACATGGGGTGTGTGGCCTAATATGCTAATGTGCTGTGCTGTCAAGGGGGTGGCCTAATATGCTAATAAGTTTCTGCTGTTGGGTGTGGTCTATTATGTTAATAAGTTCCTGCTGGGCTTTTTCTACATAAAAAGCCCTGATCCTCGGTAATGTTGGACAGCAGTAGGGGAAGGATATAAGCCTGTTCCGCACTGTTGTGTGTGTAAAGTGTTGTCAAGTCACAGCCAGATTTTGTAGGGTTTCCAAGGAAAGAGGCGTTCAGAGGTGGTTTTCCATGGCCCACCTCTTTGTAGCACCCCAGGACTTCCTTGGTGGTCTCCCATCCAAGTACAAACCAGGGCTGACCCTTCTCAGCTTATGATGAGCTCCGGCTAGACTGGGCCATCAAGGTTATGAAAACTAACTGCTATAGTAATAGTAAATGTATTGTTCATGGCCATTGGCCTTCACCATTAAAACGTATTTGAAACATTAAAACATTTGAAACATATTTACAAACAGACAAGGTTAAAATTCTAAAACCTCAACTCACTTTCAGCTCAATACGACAATTCAGTTGGGGACATTCTAAAAGGCACTTATTCGTTCTGATCCTCCTGGCTGCCAGGGCAAAAAGAGCCAGTCTGTAAGAAACGGAAGGCTCCACATCAGAGAGCCCATGGGGTAATTTTTCTAGAATCTGAGAAAAACTGTGGATCAGCCAGAATGTTAGCCAGGAATTTATTCCTAGGACTTGAATACAGAGGGCAAGACAAAATGTAATGTGGCAGATCTTCCACTGAGCTGCCGCACAGACAGATCTATCGGTCAGTTGGAATGTTGGCATAGCGACCTTTTAATAACTCAGCATAGTTTGGAAGCGCAATGCTATAAACGCCATTCTTAAGTTCTTAAGTTATGGACTGTTAAATTGACCAGGTAGGAAGCCCTAGAATGATCTTTCATTATGGTTTTATACCATGGGGCAACCTAACTATTATGATTCCACATGTCCACAGTTTAGAAAATGTAAGCGGAATGTTTTCTTATAAGAGTAAGAGGCTAAGATGTTTATTGAACAGGATTCTCTGTACCTGTAAACGCTGATCTGGAAATTCACAGGGATGTTATTCTGAATTAAATCACTGGCAACCTGCTCCCCCCCACATAAACAAATGCCTATTTAATCTGAAGAAGTGAGCAAGTGACTCACGGAAGCGCCTACCCTTCCCCCAAAATTGTTAGTCTTTAAGGTGCAACTGGACTCTTTTCTACTGCTACAAACAGACTAACATGGCTACCCATCATCATCTATCTAATCTGTTGTCATTTAATTTGTGGTGTAAAAAACCTGTAGTGTATTGTACCTGTATGATTTTTTCCTACAGGACAGATAGCAGCTTCTGCATTCTGACTGAAAGGCACTGCATGGGGAAGAATAAGAACTCAACCCACCCCACTCATGCTCAAAAACAGAAGCACAGATAGAAAGCTTGAATTGACTGTTCACCGAATGGAATATAAACACAAGTAGCTTCACGTATGTGAGTCCCAAAGGAGCCAATTATATCCTTGCCCCACTTGAATATCTCTCCCACTTTAAGTTCCTAAAAGTTGGTGACTTCTTGGGAAGTGATCATCTCTCAGTCTCTAAACACAAGTAGCAGGATCATGCCTGAGTTTGATCTGGCATTCTCTTCTTCCACATAACTGAACTTGAAGTTTAAAAAAACTAACAAACAAATAAGAGATCTTGATCCAGGTCTTCTGCATCTCATCTACTGACACCCTAACACGAATATGTAAAACCTAATTCGTAACAAAATATAAACACAGTAAAATAACTAAATGCCAAATAAGGCAACCAACAAACAACTAGAAATTTTAAAACACCTGCAGAACAGCTCTATTTTAAAGACACCTCAATCTAAAAGCTCTTTTAAATAAAACAGTTCTGGTAACACTGGAATGAGATGAGAGTCTGTATCAGCCCGATATGTCTAGGAAGGCCATTCTACAGCCTGGGTGCCACTCAGAGAAGGCCCTGTCCCTTGTGGCCTGCAAAGATAGGATGTGTCTGGAGCAGGGGATCTCAGTAAGTGAGTAGGGGGTAATACAAAAGCTGGGCATCATTCAGATATCCCAAAATCCTTCATTTTCAGGTAATGTAGGGGTTGCCATCCTCTGGGAGAGACCTGGAGATCTCCCAGAATTACAACGGATTTCTAAACAACAGAGATCAGTTCCCCTGGAGAAAATGGCTGCTTTGGAGGGTGGCCTCATTGATAGAGCATCTGCTTGGCATGCAGAAGGTCCCAGGTTCAAATCCTGGTGTCTTTAGTGTTAAAGGAACAGGCAGTAGGTATGAAAGACCTCTGCCTGAGACTCTGGAAAACCACTGCCAGTCTGAGTAGACAGTACTGGCTTTGATGGACCGACGGTCTGATTCGATATAAAGCGGCTTCATGTGTACACCCTACTGAGATCTCTCACCTCTGCAAATCCTGCCCTCTCCAAGTTCCAGCCCTCAAATCCCCAGGAATTTCCCTACCCAGAGTTGACAATCCTAGGGAATCTGAATTATTCTCAGAAACAAACTGGAACCCAGCAAAGATCTTAAGCCGTGGGGTAAGATTCTCAAGCTCCACAGAACAACCTCATTGTCATACTCAGAACAAGTTGATGTTTATGAGCTTTTTTTTTGCGAGGGGTCAGCATTGTGACTGTGATGTATTCAATAGCTGCCAATGGAATACATAACTGTATGTGAACCACCTCATTGAAGTGCTATGTTAAGCTTCGTCCTGGGCTAGGATCCTAATCCCTCCAATCCTATTGGTAGCCCAGGAAGAACCAACCAATCACGTGCCATCAAGCTCCCTGAACAGGAACGTCTGTGATTGGACTTCATGTATACAATCTTATTGGTTGGTATTGTATAGTAGGTGTGGCTACATTAGCCGGGAGAGTTTAAAAGTGGAACAGCTTCAATGCAAAAGTTGTTCTGGCTATCTGAGTTGATCCGTGTTGGAGTTTGAGTTATGGAACTCTAATTCAAATGTGGTGGTAGTCCTCCAGGAAGAGAAAAACGACACTTCCGGCTATGGATGCCAGCTATACACTCATGCACAATGCTTGAACTAATAGCACTCTGCATTGAAGCTTTATCTTTTAGCCATTCATTTATTTGAAATAGTTACATACCTGGTTTTCTCCCAGGCATCTTGGGACTCAAGGCACAACAACGTAAGAACAACATAAAAAGATTTAATAAAAAACCAGCATTATGCATGACAAAACTAAAGCAACATATGCCCTAACCAACAAGGTTATGTAAAAGTTAACACAGCAAGGGAGAAGAATTCTCAGAGCATGTTTGCCAAGCAAGGGATTGTCAGCTTTGTTGAACCTGTGGTTACTTTTGGCATTTTGACAACAAGATGTGGACAGCACCACAAAATGGCTGCCATAGGGTGGTGGTGAGTCCAACCAAAAAATGGCTGCCAGGCACTCTGAAGACAATCACAAAATGTTCAGAGGTTCCAAGCCAAGTTTCCTTCTGGGATGGAGTCAGCTGTTTCTAGATGAGGGCTCCCCCCCCCAACAATTTTTACCAGCCCCCAAAGATGAAACAAATTTGGGTAATTATGATGATTCTGCCTACTGTTTAATTCAATATTATTGCAGATTGTGTTGATTACTCATACTTTCCCTGATAACTGTAGTTCTTTGACATTTTCTTTTCTGTTCAACTTGGCAGATGTCATAGGGTTGCCAACCTGGCTCCTGAAAACAGCAAGAGATGATGGTGATGATGAAGAACCTAGAACATAATGTTGAATACATTACACTACTTTCGTTTGCCAATAGCCAATAACAAACATAGCTTACAAATATAAGGCACAGATAAGTAAAGCCATAGTAAATGAAATAATTCATTCTTCCTTAAATCTAACAATTTAATACATTTTAAGATTGCAAGTTTTGGTGCCTTTGTTCCAGTAATTTAAATAGACCATCTTTGCATTAAAAGAGTGACTGTGCATATTTCTTCCCATTTCGTCTGTTTATAAACCACAATCTTATCCATTACCACAATTAACCAACAGTTCCTAAGCCATCGGTTGATGGAGTGTTGGACTGTTTTCAATAAGTTGCCACTAACTGAGTACTCACAGTATTCCTCATAAAATATCCATGTTGCTTTTCTAACACCTTTTCCATTTGGCCTAATAGTGCTAATGCCGAAGTACATTTCACCTCACAAGTTAAGAATTTGCTCAGTATTGTACATATACCATACCAAAATAGTGGGAGCTTTGAGGGAGTGGAACCCCCTGAGAAACAGCAAAACCCAAAAGTGATGTCAGGTGAAGGGCAGGGTATAAATCCAATCTCTTCTCTTCTTCTGCTACTGCTGTAATTGTGCCACACTCTTTTTCATATCCACATTGCTGCTTACCAGCTGTAGAATGTGATTGGATCTCTTGGTCAGCATTGTCCTGCGTGACAGTGGGCATCTAGAAAAGCCTGGCAGGGAGTTGGAGATCTACTGTGGAACCTTCCATCCATGTAACTTTTAGGCTAGATCTAAGCCCTTATTCTTCTTCTTTTTTAATTTAAAGGTCTTCCATTCCGAAGGAGAAAATATTTCATAGGATTTTTTCAGTATACCCCAAAATTCCATCTCCCCCATTTTTTAAAAAAACATCCTTGGAATACAATCCAGACGTCTTCCAGTTTTTCTCCGGGCCTTCAACCAACTCCACCCCCACCATTACGTAGAGAGGTTGTTTGGTTTACGACGTGTTTTTTGAGGTTGCTCCCCATGGGAGAGAGCTTGTGATGGTTTGGTTTCACTCCAGATGGGGATTAAGAATATCAGCTTGTACTATGCCGCTCACGCACTCAGCTTGGATGGGGAGATCGTCGCCTTATTCCAAGCCGAACTCATAATGATCATCCCAGGAGTACAGCCAAAAATGCTTGTGGGGATTTAACGGGAACTTACCCATCTTGCCAAAGTTCTCTAAAGCTGCAGGATTAGCACTGCCTCCTTTCCATAACTAAATAACTGGTTTTGAAATTTCTGTTGGGGGGCAGGTGGCAGCGGCATGGCTAGGGAAGTCTTTGTGCGCTCCTACAAGACGATGAAGAAGACCCGGCTCTGAGCTGGTGGGACTTTCTGCCAAATAACATCAGGGCCTGCAAGGCAGAGATGTTCCGCCAGGCTTTTGGTTGAGGACGGCAATGGCTCTATCATGGCTGACACCAGTGTTCCCTCTAAACTGAGTTAGTGTGAGCTAGCTCACAGTTTTTAAGCCTCCAGCTCACACATTTTTGTCTTCGCTCAGGAAGGAGGGCTCCAGAGCAAACTAATTGATGCAGTAGCCAGATCCCTCGCTCACATCTTTAATGCCAGTCGTTCACAAAGAAGAATTTTTGCTCACAAGACTCCAGAGCTTAGAGGGAACATTGGCTGGCACCCTCCTCCTTCATTCCATTTTTCTTTGGCCCTACCCTACCTGCAAGGTGGCAACACAGTCTGGAACTGGTTTGAAATCTGTGGAGGCCATTGGGGAACTGTTTTTAAGATTGTACTTACTGATTTTTTAATTGTATTTTATTTGTTGTTGTACACCACCTGTGGACTCAGGGATCAGGTGACTCATAAATTTACTCTATGAACAAGTGAACAAATAAACGTGTGCAAGGAAAATTTGTGACCACCCTGAAGACCATCATATGCAAATGCTGATTTACTGCTCTTATTAAAGCCCATACGGTTGAATGAATTATATGTTTGGAAGGTATGTCCTGGTTTGGAAGGAGAAAGACTGGTGCGCTCTAGTCCTGTAGGTCAGGGCCTACACAATCCTGGAACTGTTAGATTGCCGCTAACAAAGATCCAGAGAGTGATTTCAGCAAAAGTAAACAGCTTTATTGAAGGTACGAACAAGCGCTTGAAAGAAGTCATAACCAGAACAAGTTAACATTGGGAGCTAGGCTCCTTTTAAACATTCCCGGGCTAATGTAGCCATGCCTCTTTACAATAAACATCCAATGACGTTGTGCGGATAATATCCAATGAGAGTTCTTCCCTCTCAGGGAATTGGTGAAGTTCTGATTGGTCGCTGTTGTGGAGCGAACAATAGCATGTTAGTTTGGACGAGCCTTCCTCTGGCTCGAGCTTAACATGGGGAGTCAATGCGGTGATTCATGTAAGCCTTTTCAATATACTACAGGAACCAACCCTGATTTTGAGCGTATTTGGTGTATGCACAATTTTGAAACTAAACACTGAAGACTGTTGGCAGTTGGTCAGCACGCATCTGTCCAGTCCTGAAATTAACTTCAACTGTTAAAAACAGGTATACGTACTCTACCAACTAATATTGTGGCTCCTCTAGAGCACCCTAAGGGTATGTGACTTTTTCAGAAGCAGATCCGGTTGTATGGAAAAGAAAATCTTCCATCCGTTTGCAGAGGGGACTGTCCTGATGAACAACAGACAGACTGATTGCAAAAAGCCCACGTGTGCCAAAACCCAAACATCATAACATATGACATGAATTCTGACGGACATAAGAAGAAACAAGGTTGTTTAGGCAGCACATAGCTGCTTACCATAATCCCTAAGTGTCACTGTGAGCTAGGGATGCCAGCCTCCAGGTGGGACCTAGGGATCCCTTGGAATTACAGCTCACCTTCAGACTACAGACTGGAGAAAACGGATGCTTTGGAGAGCAGATTCTATGGCACTGTGCCCCACTGAGTTCTCTGTTAGGGTTGCCAGCCCCCAGGTCCAAAGGACCCTTTTTTGTAAGCCAAGCATGGAGCCCGCAACCGCCCCTCTCCCTCCCCTCCTTCCCATTTTAAAGAGCCCTCCAGCTGGTCAATGGGCCACACGGTCCCCACCGATCAGCTGAAGCCCTTTAAATCAGGCAGGAGGGAAGGGAGAGGGATAACTGGGCAGGTGGTCATTCTTGAGGGCGGAGCTTGGGGGCATCCATGTCCATCCCCAGAATGCCCCCAAATCCCCTGCTGGAGTGACGAGGGGACCTGGAAATCCCATTCTCTGTCCTCCCCAGGCTCCACCCCCAAATCTCCAGGAGGTCCCCAACTTGGAGCTGCAACTCTACCCCGCTGTCCCCCGCTGGTGGACAGGGGAGGCCTGGCAACCCTACAGTATGAGAACATATTTTCCCTCCCAAGTGCGGGCCAATTCGGAGCTCTCTCAAGTTTCATCTCTCTGACTTTACTCTCTCCCATCCCTGTGTACTCTGACGACTGAGGGCTTCCTGATTACTTTGGTTGTGGAGGAAATGCTTTCTGTGTTCTTCAATATCAGACTGAATGGTTTCTGTTCATGTGAGGGAAACCTATCCAGGGGTTCAAATGTCTCCCCATATTTCATGGTTGTAGGATAAACAACCTTCTTATGTATTATTACACTTTTAAAAAGATTCGTAAGTCTTTATTTTTGTTTTAATTACATAGTCATGGCCAGAGGTCATTTCGGGGGGGAACGTGGGGGAACGCAGTTCCCCCGGGTGAGGTGCGGGGGGCGGGGCACACAACAAAGCCTCGCCCCCTCCTTCCG
>NW_015160268.1:246391-261373 GCF_001447785.1 Gekko japonicus | reverse complement strand
TAGAAGGGGGAGGGTAAGTTCCTCCCCCCCCGCCTCTCCCCACCCCTGCCTGCCTGGGGCCAGGGAGGGCCTTGGCGGGGCTTCCTCGCACTCCCACTGGCCTTGCAGGTCCACCGCCGGGCCTTATGATGTCAGGGGGTGTGACATATGCTAATGAGTTATGCTAATGAGTTCCCCTAGCTCTTTTTCTACGAAACTACCCCTGGTCATGGCACCTGGTGGAACATTCTCCCACTTGAGATCACGGCTATTATAGAGAGCTATTATAGTTCCACCAGGCCCGTAAGACAGAGTTGTTCCACCAGGGCCTTTGGGTGAGGCGGCGGACTTTAAATCAGAAGTGGCCAAACTTGCTTAATGTAAGAGCCACATAGAATAAACGTCAGATGTTTCAGAGCCACAAGGTGTGAACAAATATTACACACGTTTTTATTGTAAAATACGCAAATTTGCTTTTTATTAACATTAAATGAGACTGCCAAAAATAAAAACAAAAGGAGCAAAAACAGATATTGATAATGTTAGCTATTTGTCCAATGATATTGATTTGTTTGCTGATAGGATGCGATCATACGTACAAGAAGCTGCGACAGACATGCGATTCCCCCGCGGATTAAAGGGACGCAATCAGACGGACACATCTGTCCAGTGTCCCAGAGTCGTCCTTGGGGTGTCTCGTTGCACCGTAGGAACATCGTAAAAAGCCACCAGGGAAACATCAGTATCATCCGGAACTGCGGGGCGGGCGGGCGGAAGTCTGATTGCACAAACGCGCATCAGTTTACCCCGGGGCAAACAGCCTCGCTTCCCACCTGCATTTCCTCGCTGGTGTAACCGCAGCCATATTTATTTTTCTAAGAGAGAGAGAAATATATAGAGAGAAATAGGTGGAAATAGGTAGAAAGAATGAAAGGTGAAGAGAGAGAGAGAGAGAGAGAGAGAGAGAGAGAGAGAGAACAAATAGATGGAAGGAGGGAGGGATGGAAAGAAAGCAACTTTAACTTTAAATGCACCCTCCAAGCCCATCCCCAAGCCTGCTGACTTGGCTTGGATAAGGGATTTAAAGAGAAAAATGCCTTCTCCAAGCCGGGCAGTGGGGGGAGGCTTTCAGAATGCATTTTAAGTTAAAGCTGTTTTCTTTCTCTGCTCCCCCCATTTCAAGCCTACCCAGGGAGGGGAACACTGGCTGGGTAAGGGAAGACTGATCGGGGAGGCATGTCTCCCCTTCGCTTCCCCAGCCGCCCTGCTGGGAACCGCACAATATGTGTGAAAGAGCCACATGTGGCTCCCGAGCCACAGTTTGGCCACCCCTGCTTTAAACCATCTTGACCTCCCCTACATTTGGTACCTGCCCAGTGCCTTCTAGACACTGCTTATCATCTATGGAGCAGTATATTTTAGGTACGTCCCACCATCTGATCAAAAGCTGTTATAAATCAGGCTATTTACCATTGCCTGCTAAAATGTCACAGGAGACATTGGATTACTCGAGTTTAATGCCATCTTGTTTTAATTGCTTATTTGTTTAACTGTTTTTATATCTTGGTTTTTGGAACTATCAATGTGATTTCTAGGACGGAGGGCATCGCTACACATCGTGGATATGCCGCAGTATATATGAAGACTGCAGTACATCAGCAGAAAGGTTTCGGAAGGAGAATGCAATGAGATGCTACTGAGATGGGATTCATAGGCAGATTTGAGACTATCAGCCAAAAGCCCAAGCACACAGTGTTCAGTGTATATACACTATACACACAGAGATTGGCCATACGCACAATGGTTCTGATTCCTGATACCGAGCAATCACTGGCTTGGCAGCATTGTGCCTAAACACAGTGGAAGTGTATGTGTGTATAGTTCCTCCCTGTGACTGGAGACACTGTTTTCTGAATGTTCCTGTTCACTGGGAGGGACACATTTCCTCTGTGTGCAGAGTGCTCACAAGCCAACAGTCGTATGGAGGCAGATGATGGGAACAGCAAGTCCATACCTGCTCTGTCACTCTGTGCATTGGTTGAATACATCCAGTAAGGTCAGGGATTTTGACACAATAAGGTCTGGGAACAGTTCACTCACTACAGTAAGTATTGTGTAGTGGGTTGACCGCATGGCTAGGCCCACTCAGCTCCCATAACATGCTGCACGCTTGACTCTTACACAACTAAGACAAAGACAAACGGCCAGGAGGCCAACTATCTACATATCCAGGGGACACCCCTGGATCCCATTGGGGGGTTCGAATTTCCCTCCCAAGTTTCTATTGGTTCCCTGTGGGAGAGCCCAGGAGCCCAGTTCCCATTGTTCACCCAGGGTCAAGCTCTGGGTAGTCGCTGGCCCCTGGTGGCGGCCAGTGGACACAACAGTAAGTGATTTCCCCTCCTTATAGGTTTATATGTCCATTACTCAGATTCATCCTAGTTTGCTTAATTGATGGAGACCAAGTCCTGTGAGGAAAGGTTGAAGGAGCTGGGTATGTGTAGCCTGGAGAGGAGACAGCTGAGAGGTGATATGATCACCAACTTCAAGTACTTGGAGGGCTGTTATATAGAGGATGGTGTGGAGTTGTTTTATGTTGCCCCAGAAGGTTGGACCAGAACCAGTGGGTTGAAATTAAATCAGAAGAGTTTGCGGCTAAACATTAGGAAGAGCTTCCTGACAGAGTAGTTTTTCAGTGGAACAGGCTTCCTCGGGAGGTGGTGGGCTCTTCCTCTTTGGAGGTTTTCAAACAGAGGCTAGATGACATCTGACAGCAATACAGATTCTGTGAACTTAGGCAGATCATGAGAGGGAGGACGGGCAGTCAGGACTCCACTTTGGAGTCAGGAAGCAATTTTTCTCAAGGCCAGTTTGGCTGGAGATCCTGGAGGTTTTTTGTCATATTCTAGGCATGGAACGGGGGTCACTAGTGGTGTGGGGGGGGAGGTATATGTGAGTTTCCTGCATTGTGTAGGGGGTTGGACTAGATGACCCTGGAGGTCTCTTCCAACTCTATGATTCTAACACCCCGTTTTGACACTATGTACATACGTAGAATTGCATAAAATTAGCTTTGAGAAATCACACTTCCTTTCTGCAGAGCCGAAGCAGGTGGCAGGCCAGCAGGCTAAACACTCAAGTGCCTTCCCTAGTTGATCTTTTGAGCTGGCTGAAATGCAACAGCAGCAGCGACGACAGCCCCCAGGGCTTATATGGGGTGCCCTCAGCAGGGTCTCTTCTTTCGTGCATCCTTAGTGGGCCACATGACAGAAGTCCATGCTGCGGCTCCTACCCATGCCACCATTGTGCCAGTTTCTGAAGGTTGGCACGGGCACCGCACACGTGGCCTAAATATCCCAGCATTGCTACAGCAGGACTGGAGGAGCACGTGCCGTGGCAACTTCCTCACTGCTAAAGAAGCCTCCAAAGGAGGGCTAAGAGGAAGTGGGAGGGGATTGGTGTCTCCTGGTGACGCGGCCCAGAGATATCGGCAGACTGGTTCGAAGGACTGCAGTGCACACACACAAAACACAGTCTACCCTCACTCAAAAACAACTGAAAATTATTATCCCAGGTATGCTTGGGTTTGTTGCCTAAAAGTAGGGTTGCCAAACCCCCCGGTTTGCCAGGGGTCCCCCAACACCCACAGCCACCCATCTCTCTCCCTTTAAGTGTGTGGAACCCGTGTTTCCTCCCAAGCCGGATCTCTGCAAGCTTGCAGGGAAATGCCACCTTCGTGCTCTTTAAAGGGAAACGCGGCTGCTCTTAAAGGGGAAATGCCGGCTCTTGCATTTAAGAGGGAAATGCCGGCTCCTGCATTTAAAAGGGAAATGCTGGCTCCTTTAAGTGGGAAAAGCCGGCTCTTCTAGATATACAGATTGGTGTCTCCTGGTGACATGGCCGAGAGATATCTGCAGACTGGTTTGAAGGACTGCAGTGCTCACACACAAAACACAGTCTACCCTCACTCAAAAACAACTGAAAATTATTATCCCAGGTATGCTTGGGTTTGTTGCCTAAAGGACAGTAAAGTAGGCCCCAGGTGAGCCTTAAAAGGCAGAGGATTCCAAAAGTGAGAGGCTACCACTGAAAAAAGCCTTGTCTCTGGTCATCATCCATGCCGCTTATGCAATAGCTGGGCTTGGGGGAGAAGATCTTATCTGGACTGGACTGGACAGCGAGCACGTAACCTGTGGCTGTAGGGCCATGCACATCCTTAATTGAATGGAAAAACACTAAAATTTCAAAGGAGCTGTTGCAAGATGCCCTTGCAATTAAACCTTCTTTAGACACCCCCCCTTGGCTGTTGTCACCTGGGTTTGTACTTCTGGCCTGATGATAGTTGAGGAAGAAAGCCTGGAATAGTTTGACTTTCTCCTTAGGCAAGTCGGCAGTACTTTGACGCACACGGATGTTTACCAGGAATAGCCTTGAGAGAGGAATCTCAGTGTACAAATGGGAAATATCAATCCTTGGATTCAGTCAAGGAAACCATCATCACAGATTATCCTTCTTAGTAACACAATTTCAGATTCAGCACTAATTGACTGAGATCTTCAGTTCAAATTTACCCCAAGAGCACTTAGGAGCAAGGACAAAAACATCTTCTAAAATTGTTGGGATTTCTTATGGTATAGGATTCTCCTTCTGGCACAGCGACCTGCACTTCAGGTCCAAGATAATCTGCATTTCTGAATCCCATTTCTTTCTTTGCCCTCTCTGTTTATTTGTTGACTGCTTCCTCCTTAATTTACTTGGCCGTTAATCCCTTGCACCTGTACAGAGTGTGCCAGGCCCTGTGGTTGGGTCTCGTCACCTTTATAAAGCAACAGAGCTCAAGCTTCAGGTCTGCTGAACATCTGAATACCTCTAACACACCGAAAGGGTGCCTGGAAACCCCATTCTGCTATAATGAAGGCCTGGTTCTTACTTGTGCTGGCAGGCATGGTCTGTATCTTGGTAGCTGGAGGTAAGCACAGCAATTCCTGCTATCTCTTATTCCCTACATGCCTCTTCCTCGGGCCCATTCTTTCCCAGTGGTAACGAGATGGAGCTCTCAACCTGTCTCCCTCCTTGTTTTTACTGATGCCACAAAACCCTATTCAAGGTCCAAAAAGCATAATTTATCGGGTATCATGGCTGCGATCAGGTGCCATGTGAAAGCATCGTCTAATTGTACAGCGATTGGGGTGATAGTCAGAATGCAGCCATTCCACTAAGCACACTAAGTTTGAAGTTATGATCTATCAACCCAGGGTCTGAAACCATGATCTGAAGTTGGTTTATTGATTACAGTTCAACTCAGCTATGCTTTTGTGTGATGTATGAACATGGACATCCTGGCTTGTTCTTAGTGCTCCCTTTGTAGACTCTCTGGTCACCGAGATCCCACGTGAGAGCAGCCTCTTCTCCTCCTGGCTGAATGAGGGCCGGAAGCGGGGCGGCCGGAAGCAGGGGGCGGGGCTTCGTCATGTGCCCCGCCCCTGTATCTCACCCGGGGGAACTGCGATCCCCCGCGTTCCCCCCCCCGAAATGACCTCTGCCCTTATCCAAGCCAAGTCAGCTGGCTTGGGGATGGGCTTGGAGGGTGCATTTAAAGTTAAAGTTGCTTTCTTTCCATCCCTCCCCCCAACTATTTGCTCTCTCTTTCTTCCTTGTGGTTGGCATGGGCACCGAACACGTGGCCTAAATATCCCAGCATTGCTACAGCAGGTCTGGAGGAGCACGTGCCGTGGCAACTTCCTCACTGCTAAAGAAGCCTCCAAAGGAGGGCTAAGAGGAAGTGGGAGGAGATTGGTGTCTCCTGGTGACATGGCCGAGAGATATCTGCAGACTGGTTTGAAGGACTGCAGTGCTCACACACAAAACACAGTCTACCCTCACTCAAAAACAACTGAAAATTATTATCCCAGGTATGCTTGGGTTTGTTGCCTAAAGGACAGTAAAGTAGGCCCCAGGTGAGCCTTAAAAGGCAGAGGATTCCAAAAGCGAGAGTGACCAGAGAAAAAAGCCTTGTCTCTGGTCACCATCCATGCCACTTATGCAATAGCTGGGCTTGGGGGAGAAGATCTTATCTGGACTGGACTGGACAGCGAGCACGTAACCTGTGGCTGTAGGGCCATGCACATCCTTAATTGAATGGAAAAACACTAAAATTTCAAAGGAGCTGTTGCAAGATGCCCTTGCAATTAAACCTTCTTTAGACACCCCCCCTTGGCTGTTGTCACCTGGGTTTGTACTTCTGGCCTGATGATAGTTGGGGAAGAAAGCCTGGAATAGTTTGACCTTCTCCTTAGGCAAGTCGGCAGTACTTTGACGCACACGGATGTTTACCAGGAATAGCCTTGAGAGAGGGATCTCAGTGTACAGATGGGAAATATCAATCCTTGGATTCAGTCAAGGAAACTATCATCACAGATTATCCTTCTGAGTAACACAATCTCAGATTCAGCACTAATCGACTGAGATCTTCAGTTCAAATGTACCCCAAGAGCACCTAGGAGCAAGGACAAAAAGTCTTCTAAAATTGTTGGGATTTCTTATGGTATCGACTTCGCCTTCTGGCACAGCGACCTGCACTTCAAGTCCAAGATAATCTGCATTTCTGAATCCCATTTCTTTCCTTGCCCTCTCTGTTTATTTGTTGACTGCTTCCTCCTTAATTTACTTGGCCGTTAATCCCTTGCACCTGTACAGAACGTGCCAGGCCCTGTGGTTGAGTCTCGTCACCTTTATAAAACAGCAGAGCTCAAGCTTCAGGTCTGCTGAACATCTGAATTCCTCTAACACACCAAAAGGGTGCCTGGAAACCCCATTCTGCTATAATGAAGGCCTGGTTCTTACTTGTGCTGGCAGGCATGGTCTGTATCTTGGTAGCTGGAGGTAAGCACAGCAATTCCTGCTATCTCTTATTCCCTACATGCCTCTTCCTCGGGCCCATTCTTTCCCAGTGGTAACGAGATGGAGCTCTCAACCTGTCTCCCTCCTGGTTTTTAGTGGTACCACAAAACCCTATTCAAGGTCCAAAAAGCATAATTTATTGGGTATCATGGCTGCGATCAGGTGCCATGTGAAAGCATCGTCTAATTGTACAGCGATTGGGGTGATAGTCAGAATGCAGCCATTCCACTAAGCACACTAAGTTTGAAGTTATGATCTATCAACCCAGGGTCTGAAACCATGATCTGAAGTTGGTTTATTGATTACAGTTCAACTCAGCTATGCTTTTGTGTGATGTATGAACATGGACATCCTGGCTTGTTCTTAGTGCTCCCTTTGTAGACTCTCTGGTCACCGAGATCCCACGTGAGAGCAGAGCCAGTGGAACTATCGTTTCTTGAGACAAATAAGGATTTGAGTGATTGCATGCAAGTGGCACCCTCATTTCACACACTAACCACAGTTAAACTAAACCATGGTTTTGTTCTTGCTGAATGAGGCCCATCAGTTCATACCTTATGCCAGCGGGTTCGGCTAAGCAATGAAAACAGTAGAGAAACAGACAATCATGTGATAGCAGTGGAAGACCTACGTTTTTAGGACCCTGAAGCTTAAACTGTTATGGGGACTCCTGCTCAACCAGCAACAATAGGGCAACATCCAATAAGGTCCAAAGGGCCTTGCTGCCCTTGCAAGGACCTCGAGGCCCAAATGGTGGAGAACGGGGTGGTGGGATGGAGCCCTCGAAAATGAGCCATACAGTGAGTCCCTTCCCACCCGAGAAAATTTTGAAATTTGACCAATTACAGGGACATTTTGAGGCCATATGAAACGGGTATTAGAGAATACTCTAAGGTCAATATTAGGTACTTCAACCCATTGGGTTATGATTCTGTCACTAAAATAGCCTTATTTTAATAACAAACACTTAAAAAAAACTTGATCAATTTTGTTGACAAAAAACCCCTCCGGGTGTCCTCTACCTATATAGCTGATTGCAGGGATGCCAGCTTCCAGGTGGGGCCTGAGAATGTCCCAGAATTACCGTTCATCTCCATAATACAAATATCATTTCCCCTGGAGAAAATGGATGCTTTGGAGGATGGACTCTGGTGCATTGTACCCCTACTGAGGTCCCTGTTCTACCCAGGCTCTACTCCCAAACCTCCAGGAGTTTCCCAACCTGGAGCTGGCAACCCTACTGATTAGTCTGGGCATCTGGTAGCCCTGAGGACATGATTTCTGTGAGTGTTCTTTCGACATGCAGAGAGGGACACTGGGCCTGAATGTTTAGAAACCAACACACCCCATCATGGGGGGTGGGTAGCGTAAGTACGGACACTTCCTCCACACTCAGACACAGAGCTGATGAGCAATCAGTCACACTGAAGCAGAGGGATGAAGCCAACAGATTATCCTTACTTTATTTCTTCATGTGTTGACTGAGTGAATGGAGAGGGTCATGCTCTCAAGGTGTGTGTGTGTATATATAAACACACACATACACACATATACAGGGGTCATTTCATAACTCATTAGCATAACTTATTTGCATATACCGCATCCCCTGACATCACTGGAAGTGTGTCAGAAGGCAACACCCACCGCTCCGGACACACACACACACACACACACATATGACCCAAATTTGAATTCCATATTTAATTTCATATTAAATATATATTTACATGACCTTTTCTCCTAGCTTCAGCCAGTGACGAAGACAGTGACGAAGACAGTGACGAAGACAGTGACGAAGACAGTGACGAAGACAGTGACGAAGACAGTGACGAAGACAGTGACGAAGACAGTGACGGTGATGACGACAGTGATGATGACAGTGACAAAGACAGTGATGATGATGATGGTGAGTTGCATGGGTCTCTCTCTCTCTATATATATATATATATATATATATATATATGACCCAAATTTGAATTCCATATTTAATTTCATATTAAATATATATTTACACAACCTTTTCTCCTACCTTCAGCCAGTGACGAAGACAGTGACGACAACAGTGATGACAACAGTGATGACAACAGTGACGATGACAGTGACAAAGACAGTGATGATGATGATGGTGAGTTGCATGGGAGCGTGTGATTGGTTAGGGAAGCATTTAAGGGACCCTTTTAAATGCTTTTGGGAAGAAGCAGGGGGCCTTTAAGAAGTTGGGGAGCCTTTAAGGAAGGAACCTGGCCCTTTAAGAAAGGGGTAGAGCCCCCAATAGCTCCGCCAAAGCTACAGGCTTGCTATTACCTGACCCCCCACTGGTTATCCCCCCCGTTAACTCAGTGGTTCTCTAACATCTTGAACTGGAACCCACTTGTCTACTTACTCGGTGTTTTGGGATGCACCACTGCAGGCCACTTGCAGTGTCAGACTAGGAAACAATGGCCATAGGCTGCACCAATTGCCTCTTGCACTGCCAGTCGGTAAGCTTTCCCCCTGGAAATGAAGGTGGCTGCAGGGCAAAGGAGGGGGAGGAGAAGGGAATTCAGCAGCTTTGCTGTGTCTTCTGTTTTTCTTGCTTTTGGGGGTGCAAAGGGTTCTCTCCTAGCTCAGGAATTCGAGCCTTGACATAGTGAGATATAACAGAGTCATGATCCACTTTTGAGTCAGACCTGCCCTTTGGGAGCCATTGTTTGAAGTGAATTTAAGGCCACTTGCAGTGTCAGACTAGGAAACAAACCAGTGTCAGACCACTGGTCCACCGCTAGTCCGTTATCCTTTCTCACAGAGAGGCCTACCAGTTACTATGGAGGGCCAACAATGAGCCAACGCTTTCCCCTGATGTTGCTTCCTGGCATTGGTATTCTGAAGTTTACTGGTTCAGAATGTAAAGGTTCCCTTTAGCCACATTGTCTAGTCACTGCTGATAGACATGTCCTTCACGAATCTGTCTAATCCCCTTTTAAAACTGTCCACCCTTGTGTCTATCGCTACATCCATTGGCAGTGAATTCCACATATTAATCACTCACTGTATAAAGACATATTTCCTTTTGTCCCTCCTGAATCTGCTGCCCACCAACTTCATTGGCTCTCCAGTGTTCTTACCAAAAATAGAGAACCACAGCCACTAATGCACAATGAGAGAGAGAGAGAGAGAGAGCATTCAAGGCTGTGTGTAGACACTAATCAGACAACCGATAGCCAATTCTGTACAAATTATGCATTGTGTTACTATGAAATTCCAATAGAAGTGTTATATAACATATACAATAAAGGTCCAAAATAGAAATATGATGAAATTTCCGCATAATGTGTTTGTTTCACGAGTCTTTTTCCGAACACGACCAATGTACAGCTTCAAACTGCAAAAACCATTTTTTCTACTTGTGAACAAGTCTGTATACATTTAACAAATCATCAATCTTCATGCAAGAAGAGTAAATTCTTATAAGAGTTTGCAGGATATCTCCAAAATCTAAAGTTGGGCCATCATATTATCATCATATTATAAATTCTTATAAGAGTTTGCAGGACATCTCCAAAATCTAAAGTCGGGCCATCATGTTGGAGATGTCCTGCAAACTCTTATAAGAATTTACTCAACATGCAGAGAGGGACACTGGGCCTGAACGTTTTTTAAACGTTCCCTTGTGATTAAGAAGAAGCCCAGCTCAGTGATAGCAGATACCACCTGTGCACAGCTCATATCAACCCTCGTCTGAAAACAGGAAGTGATGTATTGGCTGCTCCATGAAACTAGAAGTGACATCACAGCAACTGGAGTCTATTTAGGCAGCCTTACAGAGAGGATGGAGGCACTCTGGTGCAGGGAGGGTATGGGCTGCAGGTAGCATGAATTGTAGTATTGGAGGCCAGGCAGAGTCTGTAAGTACTCTAAAGCCTCAATGTGGCCAAAAGCATAAATCTTTGGGTGTGGACCAATGGTCAAAATCCAAAGACTTCTTGATCCTTGGCTCTTAGCTAATGGCTTGAAGGCAGTGTCCCTTGAATGAGCCAGCTGTGGAGTCCCACCCAACTCAAAATATATTGTTCCTTTGATTATTAGACTTTAAATTATGCCCAGAAACAAACTGGAAGCCAGCAAAAACCTTTAAATTCTGGTGTGAGATGCTCGTGCTCCACTGAACAACCTGGTTGGTGTACACGTAACCATCTGAAGTGTCTGAACTTATGCCAGAAAGACAGCATTGTGAAGAATATGTGGCTTTAATTCAAGTGTGGAGATTAGCCAGCCAGCGATAACTGTGGCAAAAGTATTGTCCTCCAGAGAGGGATGTAGATGGCAAATCCATTGATGCTTCTGGCTATGGATGCCCAGCTCCACATCCATGCACAACACTTGCTCTAATTGCACTCTTCGATAACACTTGATCTTATTTAACTGATAGGTTTATGGAATTTGCTCTGAAAAGATTTGGCGGTGATAGATCCTGTCTTTTAAAATGGGGATTAGACATATTTTGATCTTTGCCTCCTAAAGCTTGATAGTCAAGTCCAATACTTTTGTAAGAGCAAAAACAGAGAACAAAAGCTCAAATAATATTTTATTGTTAGATTTTTTTGTCGTTCTATATACAGGTTGGAGTTGGGATTTGGGTTTCACCAGCTTTTCAGCCGTAATCTCTTTCTGATTCCAGATTCCGATGAAAGTTCAAATGAAAGCAATGATCAAGATCATGTATCTAGTTTGCTGACGAGTCTATTTGACTTACTGGGCTAACTGGCCTTGGCTGGAAAGGGTGAAAGCCTTTCAATATCAGTTCAGCATCTATGGTGACATCATATGCAAATAAGACAATAAAGCGAAGCATTCTCAGCCAAATGTCTCCTGTCGTGTTCTTGGTTTACGGTTTTCCTGAGCCTGGAGTCCTGTTTGACAGATATAGGGGTTGGAAGGAAGACGCTTGTTCCTCATCGTTATGATTCTAATTTACTAACAAGCTTATTGGGTTGGTCAGCCATTGTTGGAAGGGGTTCAAAACCCTTCAGTCCTTGGGAATGTGCATGGGGACATCATAAGCAAAACAAATAACTAAATTATCAGCACACACACAAAAATATTCCAAGTCAGGCTCAATATGTGGTGTGCTCAACCCTTGGTGTGGCTGAACAGGCAGCAAGTACAAAATCAGTCTGTAGGGCTGAATGTCAAGGCTGAACCTTAAGGGGAATAGTTGTGGCTTGGTGGTAGAGCCTCTGCTTGGCATGCTGAAGGTCCCAGGTTCAAGCCCCATCACCTACAGTTTAAAGATCAGGTAGTAGGTGATGTGAAAGACTTCTACCTGAGGCTCTGGAGAGCCGCTGTCCATAGCAGTAGACAGTACTGGCCTTCATAGACCACTGGTTTGATTCAGTATAAGGCAGCTTCATGTTTTCATGTGTAGGAGATGTGATGCAAAAAATTAGGAAGGGTTGCTGGTGGGAAAGGGAGTGTTTAATATATTCCTTCCATGCCCCTACAATGATCTTCATGACCCTTCTGAAGCTGCTATTAGTTTAAAGGGGAGGTGAGGCAGGCTTATTGCCTATGCTCCATGGATCCTGAATATTATTTTGGTTCAATTCCAGTTCTCCATACATACAGCAAATGGTGTCACGAAGAACCAGCTTTGTGTAGTATTTAAAGCAGGAGGTCAGCCAGTGGGTACCATGTTCAGCCTGAGGGCACCTTTGGAATTCTGACACAGCATGATGGGGACAGTTACGAAACAGTTGCCACAAAATGGCTTCCTCAGGAGGTGAAGTCAGCCACAAAATGGCCTCCACAGCTTATCTTTAGTCACACAGTGAAGATCCCTGTGCTGTAGTGGCCACTGCTGCCAAAGCCACATTTTAAAAAATCTGCACTCAAATCTCCAATGGCCAATCAGAAGCCTTGCAGGACAAATCACACACAGCCCCACTCACTTTCTAAAAACACTTGGCTTCAGGCAGGGCCACCAACAGAGACTGACTGGGGGACAAAATTCAGGAAGGCCAAGTCAGCTGAAGGGTCCCTTAAACTGGCATCATGCTGTATTCAGGGAATGCATTAAAAATAAATGCAGTTCTGATTATAACCACTAGGGGGGGCGGGAAGGCAGAGCACAGTAAAGAGATTGGCCTTTCTTCAAAGTTTACCAGGAGGCTGAGGGAAACCATTTGCTGGTCAGATCCTGCTAATCTAGGGTTGCCACCACCCCCTGGGTGAAGGTGGGGGTTTCTCCGATTTTGGGGCCTCCAATCTGCCACCAGCCAGCTGGCTGGTGGGAGAAACCCCATCCCCGAACAGCCCCCTCCATGTCGGCATCACAATTACATCATACAGTAGTGATGACATGACGTTGTCAACGTCAGGGGGATGGCGCTCTAGTTTTTGGGCAAACTTTATGGTTTTGAGGGCAAAAAAGAGTTTGCCCAAAAACTAGAGTTTCACCCCCAACATCAGCAACATGATGACGTCACTTGCAGGTGATGTCATCACACCACATGTGCAAAGTATGCACTGCAGAAGATCCCGAGGACCCAGGAGTCCCCCGCCAGATCAGAGGTAGGACCTGGCAACCCTATGCTAATCCCATCAGCCAAGCCTGCACTGGAGCAAAGGAAGACCCCATAGGACAAGCTATAATCAATGTCAGGGTGCAGCCTCCTAACAAGGTCTATGGTTTCCTTTTTCCTTTAATTTCTACCCAGTTCCTTCACATCCAGTCTTGCCAAGGCTCAGCCTTGTTAGTGTGTGGTAGCAAAAAAACACACCCTTCCATTGTCTTTTCTTACATTTCTCTAACTCTTTTCCATGTCCCTGCTTTAATTTTGCTCTCTTCCTTTCATTATCTGTCATTTATCTAACCTCATGTTGAATTTTTCTCCCATATGCCTTTTTTTTCAGTCTCAGTTTCTCCTCACCCCTGTTGCCATGGCTGACAACTTAGAACATATTTAATAGTAGTATTCTTTGGTTAAAATCAGAGACATAAGGGGGGAGTTAATATTTCTCCATAATCTATCAAAGTACTAAAAGGATGCTTCCCTCCCCTCCCCCCTCGACATGCATGATAATGTTTATCTACCTCAGTTGTAATGAGGAATAGAAGTTAGAATTTACTTATTTACCTTTATACCCCACCTTTACCCCAGAGGGGGACCCAAAGCATCTTACATCATTCTCCTCTCTTCTGTTTACCCTCACAACAATCCTGTGAGGTAGATTGGGCTGAAAGTGTGTGATGGGCCCAAGGTCACCCAGCAAGCTTCCATAGCAGAGTGGGGATTCGAACCTGGGTTTCCCAGATCCGAATCGATCCGAATCCAACATTTTAACCGCTACACAACCTAGGGTTGCCAGCTCCAGGTTGGGAAATACCTGGAGAATTTGGGTGTGGATCCTGAGGAGAGCAGGGTTTGGGGAAGGGAGGGATTTCAGTGGGGTATAATGCCACAGAGTCCACCTTCCAAAGCAGCTGCTTTCTCCAGTCAATTCAATATTACATTGTTTTAAAACCGGCATCTCTCTCTGCAGATTTAAACTGCAGGGGAATATGCTGGACATAAAGTGATGTAATATCAAATCAACCAGTAGTAGTAGAAAAACACATGTGGAACAGACACCCGCCCCCCCGCCAGCAACAGGAGAACACAAGCAAAGAAAATGAGAATGCGGAAAAACTATCACCGTGTTTAGGAGAACATATGTGAACTCAATAAGTTACTGAGGGTGCAAACTACTGGCTCATTACACAGGAAGCAACAAATAATGTGAGTCAAGTCAAATCCTAATGGTTTGATTGGTTAGTACTTTAATGTTTGATTGATTGGTAAATAGGCTGGATGTCGGGCTGGAATGTTGGGATGTCAAGGCCACCACCATTCTTCTTGTCATCTAATTCAGTATGACTGTCATTTAATACTTTAGAGATCAAGACTTACAGAGCTACTACTCATCAGAGGGATCATCACCATCTTCCTCATCTAGGAAAAAAGGGAACTCCATTTAGACAATGTTATCTTCAGGACACCATGAATACCTCTTTTTGCTCACCAGTCAGCCTTACTATTGCGCGAACATTAATTTAAGTGCCGTAGTGTCTCAGAGACCAAGTTA
>NW_015160268.1:242717-242897 GCF_001447785.1 Gekko japonicus | reverse complement strand
TTAAACTGCAGGGGAATATGCTGGACATAAAGTGATGTAATATCAAATCAACCAGTAGTAGTAGAAAAACACATGTGGAACAGACACCCGCCCCCCCGCCAGCAACAGGAGAACACAAGCAAAGAAAATGAGAATGCGGAAAAACTCTCACCGTGTTTAGGAGAACATATGTGAACTAAA